>NC_031953.1:3433485-3531023 GCF_000303195.2 Fusarium pseudograminearum CS3096 | reverse complement strand
AAAATAATAATATATTAATAAGGCTATAAGGCTTATTAATTATAAAACTCTATATTAAAATAAAGCTTTATAAAATTTATAATAATAGCTTATATTTTTTTTCTTTTATATTTAATAAATTAATTAAAAATAATAATAAATAAGTAATTAAGTATATTATTTAATACTTAATATATAATATATTAAGCTAATTTTAATTATAATTAAAATATTATATTATTTTACTATTTAATTTAATAACTTAAGCCCTTTAAGAGATAACTATAAATAGGCTCTTAAATATAATTACTTTATTAATATTAGTAATATAGCTAATATAATTATTATAGCTTTTAAAAGGCTTTATATTTTAATTACTATAAAGCTAAATTAAATATTTATTAATAAAAACTATTTTAATTTAACTTAATATAATATAATATTAGCTATATTTAGCTATAAGATTTTATACCTTTAAATTTATAGCTATATAGATATAATAGTAAGTTATCTAAAAAGGATACCCTTAACAGTATAGTATATAATAATAGTATAGTATTAGTAATTTAATAAATAAAAAAATAAACTTTTAAATAAGGCTATAAGGCTATCTTATTAATTATAAAACTCTATATTAAAATAAAGCTATAGATTTTTAATAATAGCTTATATTTTCTTTATTTAATATAATAATAAAGAGAAATAAATATATAAATAAGTAAAAAAGTAAATTATTTTACCTTTAATATATAATATATTAAGCTAATTTAATTTATAATTAAAATATTTATTTTCTATTATAACCTTTAATATAATAATTATATTACTATAGCTAATACTTATAAGAATATTAAATATTCCCTTAATAAGGCTAATATTACCTTATTTATATAGCTAGTTTCTTTTTAATAACTATTTAACCTTATTAAAATAATAATTAAGTTAAAAAGGGTTATATTAAATATAACTCTATCTATAAAGTATAATATTATTTTAGCTATTTTTAGCTATATAGTCTTATACCTTTTTAATTTAAGCTATAAAAGGTAGCTTTTATAAGAGAAAAAGTATTTATAAAATCTTTTTTATAAGTTATATTATATTATAACCTTAGCAGTTATATTATATATACCTTATAAAAACTTACTAAAACTTATATAAATTAACCTATTTAATATATAAACTTACTTATTAAGTTTACTAATTATATATAAATTATATTTATATTAAATTATTATACTTTAAAAATAACTATAATTTTAAATTATTATAATCTTAAAATTAAATAATCCCTTAAAGACCTTTTAAATATATATATATTTATTTAATATTAATTAATATATTTAGCTTATTAGCTATTAATAAGATATTTTTATTTAAATATATTTTACTTATTTTATTTACTATTAAAAAATATAATATTTTATTACTATTTAAATTATATACTTTATAATTCTATAAATATAAATTAATATAGACTAGTTTACTTATTTAGAAACCTAACTATTATAAGACTAGATTAATAATAGAGAAATAGAAGTGCATTAGTAATTATAAACGTTTTCACTATGGCGAGGAAGAACAATGGCTGACTGACACCATTAATATCCAAAAGATATGCATCTTATTGCTCAACTGTCATCTACTTTCTGAGATAATACCGAGCGCTAACCGTTAATGAGCAAAATAATAAACTTCCGCCGATAAGCTATCCGGTCAAATAAGCTTGTTTATAGGACGAGGGCATGAAAGCCAAGATTGTGGCTAAGTAGAACGTTGGTACTTGGCAACACGCCCTTTTTTTATACTATTTATTCCATTATAGTGCCGAATGTGGTGACAGATTCGTTGTCTGTGATGGTATATTCAGAGCTCTAATTCTTGGATTTTCGAGAAGGATATGCATAGATTTCCATCTTTGAACATGTTACAATATTCTGTTATTATTATCACTAACCTTGGTGTTTGTTCAACAAAGACAACACCTGTACCATGTACCGAGGTATCTTGTAACCCAAGAGTTTACCCCGTTTCTCCACGTTTCCCCGGATCCGTAATTTATTGTGTATCTCCACACTCGGCCGAGACTCGACAGTTGACCAAAGCATGTTGCCTCACTTCTCCAATAAAGTTGACATCACCACAGTCGTCTATACATGTAATTTCCCGTTCCCTTAACTATTGTAATCCAGTACCTATTCAATATTGTTTAAACTGGTCAGTTCATTGCAGTTATTCCCGACTTAGTAATCTCCATCAAGCGGGGAAGCTCGGGCCGAGGACCGCGGCTGATATAAACGGCTGATTTGATTGGACTTTGTCTGCCTCAGGCATCTTGTATCCTTCACCTCCTATCGTCATCAAACAATAACAACACATTTCATCCATCTCACCACAATTCACTCACATCACATTATAAGCAACTCACAACAGAATACAATCAACAACATGTCGTCCCTAACAAGCACGCAAAATGGAAAAAGCGCCATCGACCCAAAAGCCCTCCTGGCTGTGAGTTCTGTTTATCATTGTCCAGTACAGAACAAATACTCATATTACAGGCTTACCTCCAACAACTCCAACTAAAGCCCCTCCGCACAAAAATGTTCACCCAAGGCTCGTTATCAGCCTTGACTGAAATTGTAGCATCGTACTTTGCCTATGCCCGTCCAGGCTACGGTCCAGCAATCACATCGCGCGTTCCCAAGATGGCTTTTTACGGGGCTTGCATCGCCGCGCCGCTAACGCATTTCCTCAACACAATGGTCCAGAAGCAACTGCCGGGCAAGATTCTACTCCAGCAGCTCATCACCGTGATTTTCGTACGTAACTACCCTCTCTACTTACCATATTTCATAAAAACTGATTTTGTAGTTCTTCCCTATCCAAAACACAGTCTATCTCGCTTCCATGGCAATCATCGCCGGCGCCAAAACAACCGACCAAGTCCGCGGTGCAGTACGCGCTGGGCTTGTTCCCATGACAAAGGGCATGTGTGCGCTGCACCCCATATTGCTGACCTTTGCAAACTTGTTTGTGCCCAAGGAGATGTTTGCGCCGTTCTTTAGTTTGGTGGGTTTCTGCCTCGGTACGTTTTTCAACACCATGGCCAAGAAGAGAATTGCTGCTGCGGCTGCTGCCGAGAAGGCTGAGAAGAAGGATACGTAGATGAAGCTGTCTATGGGTCATTTGTTTCCCTGTTGTTTGTATAGACATTTAGCATTTTCCTCCTCTTGATTTATTTGCCATGTTTTGTTATACACATCTAGAAAGGGTCTTGGTTCTATACTATATTACTAGACTAGTAGTTGACATATTTGCGTTGTGTGGCCATGTATCCGTGTCTAGTCTAACGTTATATCTATCATGCAAATCATCTAATCTATCATGTTTCCCTTGTCCATCCTGTCTAGTCTATACCTTTTGTCTAGTCTAAATCTTTCTATGCGTTCGTCTAAGCCCAGCCAATTCTAAAAAGCTCATAATGACTCTCGTCTCCTCTTCCAACACCACTTCGTTTATCCAATTTCTGCCTCTCGAGAATATCAAGTCTCTTACCGCTCTTCCCACAAGGTCTTTCGTCTGCTGTAAAAGCAGCCTCAACGGTATCTCCAATACCTGCAAATTTGCCATTGGGTCTTATAGTAACCAGCAGCCAGAAAACTCCCCTCTCAGAAAGAAGTTGTGTAGCACAGTCGCGTAGCCAGCGGGCGTGCTCGGGAGCGTACACCACATCTGTTGCGAAAAGCATACCAGCAGGCACATCGAAAGGAGCATCGAGTGAAAAGTCTGCCCAGTCAAGACAGCTGGTTTCAACAACTGACGAATCGTCAAAGTGGTTGATATCTATGTTAGACTGCAGATTTTCAAGAACAGATGGATGATAGTCGGTAGCGATGATCTTGGAATCCGTTACACCCAACGTTGGAATCAACTTTCCGAGAACGAGACTCACAAGCCCAGTGCCCGCACCAAGCTCGATAATCCGATTATGTTTTGTAAGAGAAAGATCTGTGAGACCAAATCGTTCTGGAGTCGCGCACAACATGTCGGAAAAGACGATGGAAGCACCCCAACTCTGAAGGCCCACATCTTCAAAGTCCGAGTCATTTGTTCCCGCGAGTCCGTCGTTCAACTGCACTGAAATGTTCTTCTTGTCTCCTTGACTAGCATTTGTGTCGAAAGAAAACTGTCGCAAGAATGGTGAGTTCTGATCATCTTCGTCCAAGGCGCTTGCGAAGAGTGATTCGAAGATATATGCTGCCTGGTCCAAAGCACGCTGGCTACTTTCCTCCGAAGTAAAAATCTCCAAGCCCTCGGCTCGGGATAAAAAGCCTGTCAACCACCTTTCTGCGAAGGATTTCTCATAAGGATCTGCTCGGATGCTGGTTGGTGTTGGAGCAGGCTCATCGTCTTCGTTTCCGGATGTATATCCCGAGTCCACCGGTTCAGCAACAACATGCTTCGTTTCATCCAGTTCGATAGAAACAGGGAACGAGAGTGGGCAGTATATGGTGGCCAAGTAATGAAGAGTGTTGAAGATATCAGACTCTGCTTGTTTGGCGAGGGCAAAGAGAGGCGGTAAGCTGCCCGAAGGCAGCGCTAGCGTACGCGGTGTGCTCATCTTGTCTCTTGATACGATAGTGGAAAAGAATGTGGAGATGTAAAAGATCAAGATCGTGGAGACGAGAAAAAGAAGAATGGAAAATTATTCTAGAGCCAAGGGGAAAAAAGTGGGTGACAAGCGTCCTTTTGTCTTGAATAGGTCTAAGCCCGAGATGGCCCAAGTTGAAGCTATCATGAAAAAATTTGCTGACAAGTGCCTGAGGTGCGCTAAAGTCAGTCCCACGTGGCCCACTGTTAGGCTTCTAGAGTTTATCTTGGGGGGGCGTAGTGCGCTAAATTTTGGAGCATGCTTTGTTGCACAGTGCTGTGGTACAGGGGCGATCAGTAAAAGATAGTGGGTCAGAGACCTAACTCTATCGGGAATTTGACTCCGATCAGCTGATAAGGTTGGGAAGAGTCATGATGGGAAGACGTATATTCATGACTCAAACAAAAGATAAACTTACGCATGATGTATCTATTGGAGAATAGAACGAGGCTTTGTATTACCTGAAGTGTTGTACTAGTCGTATCTTTTCGAATATATATTTCTATGGACGTGATAACCCAGGACCTTGAGTTATGCATTATCCGGGATGTCTTTGAGCTATAAAGTCTGTATCAACACCTGCAAGGTCAACATTATCGTCCATGAAAAATAAGCTAGTTATATCAGTTTCCCAGAGCGAGTTCAGAACATCAAATGCTGGCCACTCGTTGCCCATAGAACTAGACAAGTCTGTAAACTGGGAATCGAGGGCAGTCATCGTTGAGATACCGGGCTGTGTATCCTGAAACATCTGATCAAGACTTGCATCACCTGAAATACTCATCTGAGCTGACGATTCCGTTGATGCTTTACTTGTAATCAACTCTCTACTTTCTTCTCCTGGCTTCACATAACCACTCTCGCCCGATCTCAAAATCCGCGTGAACTCGAGAATAGACGCCTTTGCAAGGTCTGAATCCACTCCAAACTGTGAGAAGGCAGCGAAATCTGTATATCTGGGTTCATTAGATATGCTAGGAGGGTTCGACTTGTGCACGTCGTAAATACATCGAACATAGACTTGCTGTAACGGGTCAGTAGGTGGTTAATGGTTATGGCTGGTAATGTTGTACCAAAAGAGAAGCTAACTTCCAATACGACGACATCCCTTCGATAACCCCCATGTTCAACTCCACATTGCTTCTTGCTTTAGCTCTGACTGTTGGCTCGGAACACCAAAGGAAAGGTATCTGGATGGCGCAGCTGGAATACGCTGCGTATGCGACAAATATTGGCATGGCGCTCAGAGAGCAACTGGTACTCAGGATACGACTTGTCAGAACAGATATTGCTCCTGCATGTTCAAACGCGATCTGAGCTGAGAGATGTCGTGCCGACGACTGAGATGTATCGCCCTTGGACCAGCAGAACAAGGGCACGATTGAAGAGTGTAGCGCACACAGTGATTGATGGTAGATAAAATTGATCAAGAGGATCTTTGGCAGCGATTCAGGGTAGACGTCAGAGGTAGCGGAAGCGTCAACTTTGAAGCGAAGAGGAACATTGGTCCACCATGTCAAGATTTTGTCCTCAATAGCAAAGATTTGTTGGATACGGGAGCTGAGGGCCGTTTCTTTGCATCTGACAATAGGTGCAACATGGGACCTTGACTTATTAGTAAAGGGCAGTTCTTAAAGTTTCGAACGGTATACCAAAGATGCAAACCGCGTATCAATTCAGCAAACACACTGCCTGTAACCACTCCGTTTGCTATAGTTGCGACAACAGAAGGTGGTGCACCAGCCTCGAAGTTGTCATCGGGCCACGGTAATGGTAATTCTTCAATATCGGCGATAGCTTCGAACCGAAATAGCTTCTCAGAACTGAAACAGTGCATCAGGTAGCATGCCCAGACACGCCGTCTGCGTAGTTCTGATTCAATATTGAAGCCGTTGTTATAGTTAGTACCGGTTATGTGGAGATGCTGACAGGCATTTCCTTCGAGATATTAGACACTGGACGAAATAGTGACGGATAGCTTAATTTACCTTTGTGAAGAAAGCTAATTCTCCACGAGCCTTGACTATGCCAGAATAGTGAAAGGTTGCAGAATGTCACTATGTTATCTTTGTGGAATTCGTGGACATCTTGGAACACGAGTGAACCTGCCTTCCTGGCCCATTCCTCCCGCTTGTCTTCATGGTTGAGTATAAGTTGGTTATGCGCATCTCGGTAGAAGCTTGAGAGGAGGTAAGCTGGAGGCAGTGGCTAGGTATGCAAGGAAAGCTTACTTTGCTCCTAAGGCGCACATGCTGAGAAGTACATGAGGTCGCACAGCCGAGTCTGCAAGCGACTTTATAAATGAAGCTTTGTGAAGGAGTAAATTGGACTGGTAGACATTGTTGAAGTACAGTTCAACGAGGGCATTGAACAGGGAAGACGGGATTTCAGAGCAGTTTTCGTCAGGAGTCATTGGTACAGTAGTCCCACTGGTAGAGGCTAGCGGCTCCGGACGACTTGAAAGCAATGCTTCTCTTGTCCTGCTACTCCTCTCCACAACTTTTAATTGGTTTGGGGTCCTGATATCATAGTAATGGCACGAGCTATTGAGCCTTGTGCATCTCCTGCAGCGTGGTCGGTCTGCTGAGCAACGAACCTTGAGTGTACCGTCAGAAATCTTCTGAAAGGGCTCCTTTGCGGTCTGACAAGTACCTTTTGCTTCTTGCATACGTTGCACGCCTTGCTTGGGCGTCCTTGGAGCTTCTTCATGACCGAGCGGTGAGTTTGTAAGCCGAAAGGTTGTGAGTTTGAGGGACGTAAGCAGAGGATGACAGCATGGGTCTTGAGGAACAAATATTTCCCGACCCTACAGTAAAGGACTTGGTGATTATGGAGACAGAACCAGGCTACATCATGATATATAATAGTTGGTTTTCGTACATTACAGTAAATATATCAGTGTTGAAAAGAAAGTCTCGTCTTGGATCCAATATGACCATCAATGTTGCCCTACGGCTTCCTCGCGGTTATGAATCGTACGCGCATATATCCGTGAACATTCTTATCCCTCAATGCCTGTCTCATCTGCATCAGAAACAGCTGATACTCTTTGCCAGGAGATCCAAAGACCTTTTGCCAAGTCATCAGGGTATATCCTATAATAGTTAGTACGTTGTCAGCAAGGAAAAGAACCCGCCTACCTTGGAGATCATTCTCTATACCCGCACGATGAAATTGGCCAACCCGCTGCAGATTTGTATCGTTGCGTACACCTGAAAACTTGAAGAAGGGATACGTACGTGTCTGCGGATTCTCTGCAAACTCCAAGGTGGGAGGCATGGCGACGGCGTCAATCGAGAGCGACAGTTCAACTAGACCAATCGTGAACGAGCTGAACAGACAAAATACAATGCTTCTTTGTCTCGAGCAGCAACCACAAAAGAGTACAGACACCCAAAACAGCGACAAACAGTCAGAAAGTTGGGACATCATTCACTCTTTGACGGCCAATGCAACTGTGAGAAGATTCGAGCTGGCTGTACGACGCAACCTTTCTTTCAACGCGCTTTTGGTGAGTGTTTGCGGCTGATGGTCAGCGATGGATGAAGCCAATGATTGAAAATACTGGAATTGTGGCGTACGCCCGAGCGGTAGTTGACTTCGTGAACTTGGCGAACAAAGGATACTTGGTACAATAGGATACGAATAGCAGCCAACATGACCTGGACTCGTGAAAGAACTCTAAGCAAACACAGCAGCATTGCGAGTCACACGGCTGATGTTTGTGGGAATGAGGTTTGAGTCCTCCACACCATCAGCAGTACTGAACAAAGAAAGCACCACACCAGATGATGCAGCTATTTTGGCAACGTTGACATCTTATTCGCTCTGGTAGGGCGCAGAAAATAACAATACGAAAGATCTGATCAACAATAGAACCAACAGCTCCAACATTTCGTCCGAGTATGTTGTCCATGCTGAGTCGAGTCGAGGTCGATGAGCTCGGATAGCGACCAGCACAAGTATAAGTACCTTGTCGTCCGTCCTTCCCATATCTCCTGCACCACTTGGAAATTCTTTACAGTCTACAGAAACACTCACTTCACTTTCATCACCCAAGCACTCCAATCCAACCTTGACTCCACCATGGTAGATGAAAGAACCCTGAACATATATGACCTCGTCAAGGAGACCAGTGAGAACTCATGGATCATCAACAAGGGGGCCTTGATAACCCGACACTATTCGAAACCGGCCCAACCCTACTGGGAAGACGGCGAAGGTGCCTTCTTCACCATGGAAGAAGCCCTAGACCCGAGACCATTTACTCGGAGGATTTCCGATTCCTGTCCCATCACCGACGCTTGCAAAATGTCGACACATAGCTGGGGACTCTTCAAGATTGGTCAAGCTTACCTCAACGTCGCCCCGAACTTTGGAGCACAACAACACAACACATTGGCGGCTTTGGCAAAGAGATCTTTTGACTTCATGATACCTACTGAATACTGCCATGGGGTATACGGTCTCTACTATTACATCGTCCACAGCATCCTGCCGGGCAAGTCGATTGCCGAGGTCTTACCAAAGATAGACGATGACGCCGTGAAGGCAGGGTGGGGGCAACAGATAGCAGAAGCCTACGACCAACTGTCCAAGTGGCATGGAGATCGTATTTGCGGCGTTGACGGCGGGAACCTGGGGTCCTTCTTTACTACCAAAACCGGCCGATGGGACAACTTCAGTGATTATGCCTCCGAGAAGATGCAAAAGAACTACGAGGAGGTGGGCCTAGACTGCTCCGAATTCGTCTTCGCTCATAACCACATGATGCCGCTTGCATTCATGCTTGATGAGAGCAACAAACTAATCGGAATCAACTTTTGGAGCGATGCTGGCTTCGTTCCTAAGGACCTTGTTCGTACCGTTACGCGCAGCCAAAGTTTTCGCGAATCTGTCGTCATGTGTAAGGAGTACAATTGGACTCCAAAAGACACTTGGCAGTGGCAGAGATGGATTGACAATCCACTCGGGGAGATGGGATTCCGAGAGTTTTGGTACGCGATGCAGGTCTGGAGATTGCCCGATGACCACCCCGACAAAGCCATGTGCGTGGCATCATTGAAAGACGAGGCTCTTCTTGCAATTCATGGCGGTTGGTAGGCGGCCCTCCTGCAACACCAAGATCAACCTTGTAGGCGGCAAGCAAGTCATGTCATCGGAGGGGTTTTTTGCCCGAAGGGTTTCCCCTCACAAGCTGGAACATGTTTTTCTTTTGTCTTAGTTAGTTGTGCGATGATAGTCCAGGTGTCTTTGGGGACTAATCTAATTTACTTGTTATTCTAAGAACACATATTCCCAGTTATGTCTGTCTGAGTGCATTGGTGATCATGTCGCATGGAGTTTAAATGTTGTCGACCGTTATAAAGCCGAGATTTCATATCACAATGTCACAGGCCCAGCAAAGGCACATGTAGCGCAAATATCGCACGTAAGCAGTAGGTAGGTGGTTTGCATTCTCTCATCGCCCTTTATGTATCACCAAATATGCAGCGTGATAGATAGATGAAATACATAAACGACTCCTAACCTTGACAACACCCTTCAGCCTAGACTCTAACCCATGAATCACCCGCCTGCCTGACCGCCACCACGCCTCTCATTGCCAAACACTTAGACTCGTCTAGCAATAGACTTGAAGACTATGAAGACGTTGAAGATGACGACGAGGAGAGTGACGACGACGGTGGCAAAGAACACGAAGACGGTGACGACAAGTGTAGTGAGGGCAAGGAAGATCGCCTCTTCGAAGTTGGTGTTATGCTTGTCTTTGGAGTCCCCATCGCTACCGTCACTGTCGTCGCTACCGCCGTTGTCGTCGCTACCGTCGCTATCATGGTCCTCATCTTCTTCTGATCATATTAGCCTGCATTCTACAAATAGTTATGGGTACTTACGCTGCCGTAGTGGCAGTACACGCCCACATGTTTTGATGTCGCCGTTGTCGACTTTCACATCTCCCATACAAGTTTTCGCGGGTTTCATGCTCCGGTATTTGCATGCGGTGCAATGACACGGATCAGTCCACGTATCGTAATACAGGTTTTGCCCGTTCTGCTGGTATGTCATTGTAAAAAGTTTGTAGTAGCTCTGCTGTTGTATAAATGGATGAGGAAAACGATGTGAAAGGCTTGGGTGTTTTGGCACTCAGTAAGAAGGTTGTTGGAAAGTTGGGAAGTTGGGAAGCAATCAAGTCAATGATGGAACTTGCACAACATCTTATAGCATAGCTCAAGGTACTCACGCTGTTCAATCATGATGATGAGATTGGGTATACCCAAGCTTCCAACAGGACAAAGAATGGAAGAGAGCCATAGAGAGCGACATCTCGTACGGTGAGAACGCATCAAGACTGTGTTGAGAGCCAGAGCTTGGACATTGCCAAGAAGTCTTTGTTCACTTCTCATAGCTGCATCAGGTGTTTATTCAGTGGCTGGGATGAGATGAATGCCCACACGCCTCGCCTTCATGTTTTGGTCACAACTCATATTTTGGTACTCATTTTGCAACCCGCAAATAGCACCCGCAAATGGCATCTCAGGATAGACGAAACTAGAATGAAAGGTGCAAGGAAGGATTCTTTGGACGCTTTTCAGTTGCTCAATAGAGCGGACGCCATGAGCAAGTAATTTCAGTCACCCCTATGCTGTTGTACAATGAGGTGGAGTACCGGCCGGAAACGTGGTTGAAAGCAACTGAATGGCCCCAGCAGTTCACGTCCGAAAGGCATGGAAGGAATGAAGAATCCGATCCAGCGTCTACGTGTATCTCTTCACCAGAAGAAAGCCAAGCAGCGCGCTAGAATTGATCTGGCGGTCAGTAACGAAACACTTCCCATTGACATGATTCCCGCTAACTAAAGGGGAGCTTTAGTCTCAGCTCAGCCAAACAGTCAGTGATGTTATTTCTGGTAAGAATGATGATGTCACGGTTGGTCCAGAGCGACGCTGTAGGGATAGAGTCTTTGTCTCCAAACAGTCAGCCTTTCCAACTCATTGCTGGAAAATGACCAATGTATCAAGCTGAATGGGAGTCCCGGAACGAACACGAAGGGACTGCTATAGATGCCCCAATTTTCCAATTAATGATGAATCGAATCTGGTATCCATTGGAGAAGCTTGGGAGCTGCATTAGCATCGCGAGATGCGCATCACCTTTCCCTGGATGCACCCGCAATGCAAACAGGGCAAACTTGTGTTGTGCAACGACGGGTAACCCACAGCTTGGATGTATTGGAGACTGTAAGGCACACGTGGAAACGAGCGATCTTCTGCCAGTGATATTGAAAGGTTCCATACGGTGGAAATTGATGTATTCATCCGATGTACTGCTGATTGGATACTCACAGCCATCTCTATAGCCCACTTTTGTCTCCACGTGCGCCTTACGGGGGGGGGATCTCTTTAATCTCCGTAAGGGGACCTTAGTGTGCCACAAGGATGTTGTGGCTGATCAGTGAGATACATTGACTGTACAGATGGAAGATATCATTTGGCAGACGCTCTCGGCCTAACGTTACGACTTAATTCAGTCTCTCTTCATTACAGGGACTATATCGGTTAATATGACACTTTCTGTAGCACCAAATGCCGCGCTACATGTCTTTTTCTCATGCAATGTTGATTTTTCTAAATGTTATTCGCACTACATACAATCACTAAAAGGTCTGCCATCAATTGTTCAACCAACATAGTGTCAGCTCGGTAAGCTGGCGACAACCCATTAGGCATTTATCCTACCATGCTGCCCGGCTTGAAACCTATTGAAAAGCTGCAAGCCTTGCCATTACAAACACCGCATCAACTGAGCAAATTCGGTAGCGCGGTAGAAATGATTTCTATCAGTTTGAAACTTCAAGATTGGCTAGAGCTGCGGCACTGATCTATTATTATCGCGTCAGTGGAATGGCAGAAGTAGCTTGGGATCTCCTGCGCTACCGAATTTGCTCAGCTAGCTGCAATGTGATCAGGGCAACCCGGTCACATTTGGTCTATTGAAACGATATAGAGAAGATCTCTTTGAGACCGATGGAGGAGGACCTTTTAGTGCGCCACCGTGGCGTAAAAAGGCACACCAACGAGAGAGAGCATATACATAGAATAGGATATCCGTCAGTCGGCATTTACCGCCGCCAGTTAAGACTTATCCTGTCGCTCTTAAGTATAGGCAATGAGGTGGCGAGTCATCCAAGAAGGATGCTCTTAACAGTACGGTATCAGTAGTTCAACAATAAAAAAAATAGAGATCCAAGTAAGGCCACAAGGCTGCCTCATCAATCACAAAACTCAATATCAGAATAAAGCTGTGAAACTGTTCGACAATAGCCCACGCTTTCTTTATCTAACACAACAAAGTATAGACAACACATCAGTCACTACGACATCTTCAGTCGCGCCACAGCCTCAAAGAGATGCACAGCCCCTACGTAAGCTGTTGACCCTTTTGACCCTCTGGAAGCTGTTGACCGTGATCACCATTGTAAGTAGGAAAAATCACGATATTAGGGTCGTTTCCAATATCCCATCTAGCCTGTCACAATGATATTGAAATGTCGGTCTTTGTCATAGTGAACAGACTGTTGATCCCCTTAACAAGACCTTCTACAAGCTTGTACGACCCTGAGACCATTACGCAACCCATGTTTACAAAGGGAGGGTGCTGGTAGGTAGCTTAGATTCACAGCTTGGATACACAACTCTATCAGTGTAAGAGGTCCAATGACTCAGTTAGGTAGATCCGTTGATGTAGATAACGTAGGTTCTCTATTGTTGCAAGACTAAAGTTTACCGCTTCCTCTGCTGTATGCAGAGTTTTCAAGTAAACCCCCTTGGTACGGGCTATCTACCCGAGGTTCCCCCGAAGCTTGTGGGTTCGATCCCGATTACAATCAGCTCTCATGTCATATTTATTTACTGGCTGATAACCCCCTATCTGATAAGCATTTCGTGCTTATCACAGCTTATCTTATCAGATGCGCCTAAGTTCCCGGATAAAAGATGCGCAGCTAGGCCGGGTGGATTGAATCACATGGTCTGTCACGTGACTTGGACACCTGGCCAAACATAAAGTGATTGCATGTAATGGTCTGATAATGCTTTAGCAGACAATCTCTGCTGCAGCGGTAGGCACAGTTCAGTTTACGTATAATTTAAAGACGCTCTGTAAGGTGTTCACGTCTCATTTGTCAATTCTAGTGGAGCCACGATGCAGTTGAGACTCTGCAGGTGGATCGTGACATTGCGGCTCCGGAGCGACGTTATGCGTGCCAAGAGCAGTCGCTTAAGTATAAATATCATACGTTGATGGCATATATCTCGAGTGAACTCTGAAGCTATATTGTTCATCATACACAAATCATGGCAGAAATTACCATCACTGGCGCCGGCGGTCGCAAGATCCAAAGTATGTCCTAGGACGCCCTGTCACTACAGACTTGGACTTGCATATTAACAGCGTGACAGTCCCAACCGGTCTCTTTATCAATAATACATTCATCCCTTCCACTACCTCCGAAACCCTCACGACCGAAAACCCCACCACCAACACCCCCCTCGGTCAAGTCTCAGCCGCCCAACCCTCCGATGTCGACGCCGCAGTCTCTTCTTCCAAGGAAGCTCTCAAGACATGGAAGACTAGCCAGCCTGCCGAGCGACGAAGGTTGCTTAACAGACTAGCTGATCTGATTGAGCGAGATGCTCAAGAGCTGGCTTCAATTGAAGCAATTGACGCTGGCATGTTGTTCAACATGTCACTCGGCTTCTGCATTGTCCAAGCTGTCGAGACACTTCGATACTTTGCGGGATGGGCAGACAAGATTGATGGACAGTCATTAGACTTTGACCAAGGATTAGCGTACACCAAGCGAGAGCCTATCGGCGTTTGTGCTGCAGTTGTGCCATGGAACACTCCCCTGTAATTCCAAGTCCCCTCCATCATCCGTCGAACCATGCTGACACCAAGACAGTCTGATAACCGCATGGAAGCTCGGTCCAGCCCTCGCAGCTGGAAATACTCTCATCATCAAGACCCCCGAGCTAGCTCCCCTCTACGGTCAGAAGCTAGCCCAACTCGTCCTCGAAGCTGGCTTCCCACCAGGTGTGGTCAACATCATAACCGGTCTGGGCCCGGTAGCAGGCCAAGCCCTCGCCGATCATCACCAAGTCCGCAAGATTTCCTTCACTGGTAGTCTGGCTGTCGGACGGACGATCCTTGTCAGCGCGGCAAAGTCGAACCTCAAGAGAGTCACGCTTGAACTAGGCGGCAAAGGTCCAAGCATCATTTTTAACGATGCCAATTTTGAGAATGCTCTTTCCTTTGCGACGGCAGGAATCACAATGCACAATGGACAGATCTGCGCGGCTGGAAGTCGCATCTATGTCCAGGAAGATGTCTACGACCGTTTCGTTTCTGAGTTTGCGGCCAAGACGAGGGATGCTGTCATGGGCGATCCTCTTCTAGATGATACGGTCAAGGGACCTGTTATCAGCGCCACTCAGAAGGAAAGAATCATGGAATACATCACCAAGGCCAAGAGCGAAGGAATAGAACTCTTGCACGGATCAGCCGAACCCGACAGCAAGGGTAACTTTGTTCCCAACACTGCCTTCATCAACGTCTCGCCCACGGCAACCATCATGCGCGAAGAGGTTTTTGGACCGGTCGCTAGCTTTGCCAAGTTCAAGACGGAAGAGGAAGTCATCTCGCTCGCCAACGATAACGAGTATGGTTTGGCGGCTGCGGTCTTTACGAATGATATCAGCAGAGCTGTCAGGGTGTCGGATCAGATTGAGGTGGGCATTGTCTTTGTCAATACCTGGGGCAGTATCAGTGCAAATAGTCCATTTGGAGGTATCAAGCAGAGCGGATTTGGCAGGGAGAATGGCACTGATGCGCTTAATGATTGGACGCAGGTCAAGTGTGTCAAGATTAATGTTTTCAACTCGTGAGGCATGGCATACGAGGATCAGTTGACAGCTGTTATCGACCACACAACGGCGAACTCGGTCATTTTAGCAAATATGTAGTCAATCAAAAGCTTCAAATCGTTTTTGAATTTTATTTTATTTGATCTATATGCTGTCGAGGTAAATTGACTCAAGTATGAGGTAGTGATCAATCGAAGACACGCCTGTCGACTTGTCCGCAAGCACCTACAACTTGAAAGGGCTCTTTGGTGGGTTCACTCCAGTAGCCAATTCCATACCAGGGTCGATCTTTTCCATCGTTCTCTGGTACGCTTCCCTGCCAGCGACACGCTCAAGGTACTTGACAATGTTGGGATACTCCTCCAAACTGTAGGGTGAAAAGTATCTCATGGTGGTCAACGGGAAGACAACCATAATATCAGCAGCCGAAAACTCTTTTCCGGCAAGCCATTCGTTGTTCTTGACCCTATCATCCAACATCTTCAAAGCTTGGTTGTACTTTGCTTTTCCAAATTGCACAACGGGGTTGTCATCTCCAAGCTTGGCTGATTTGATCAGCATGATGCGGCCCAAAGCTGGACCGAGAGTTCCGGCAGGGAAATGCCACCAGTAGAGAAAGTCGGCGTAGGTTGGGTCGTCTGGGCGCACAAAGAGAGATCCGTTGGCGTACTTGTTGCTAATGTACTCGATACACGCAGCGCTCTCGGCGAGTGTGATGGGGCCATCTTGGATGACGGGGGCAGCGCCCATGGGATGAAGGGCTTTGAACTCTGGTGGTGCGAGGAGAGGAGAGCGTTTGTAGAGTTTGAGATCATAAGGGATATTGAGTTCTTCACACAACCAGGGGATACGCTCTGATTGAGAGACTTGGAGGTGATGGATTGTGAGAGGCATGTTGAACGATACTGTAGGTTGGTCAAGAGAATTGTGAGCGTTTGTTTATTTGGATGAAATAGTTCTGGAGAATCACAACGTCTTTGTGTTCTTCTTATATCAGTCCACTGGAATCGTCATTATGGAGTTGACATTTCCCGTGCCGAGGCATTTACCGGTCTCAGATGCTGGTGAACCAATGACCAGGTTTACCGAGTCGGTATATGAAAGCGTGCTAGTACTGTCTGGGCTTGGAAGAACCACCATGATTTGTAATTCTACACAATTCTCCTACCCTACAGAGGGAGACTTATCCTTGTCTGGCAGAGGAAGGCCCATTGTCGTCAACAGCTAGATTTCCCAAAATAAAGCATGCCAAAGACGATTTAACGAGCCTTGAATTCTCTAACTAAATGAGGGGAAACGGTGCACCGTTTTGTTCAACCGAGCAGCCGTGCACGTGACCCAAGCTCGGCCAATCAGGTCGCGGCATTTGCTGACACCCATACATATACTCTCATTTATTTACTGTATAAAGCCTTTGCACGAAACCTATCTAGCCATGAAGCTCTACCATTGGCAGTTGCTTCCACACAAGACCGGCCAACAAGCCGGACAGTCTGGATCTGGCTCTTCAGCGTCTTTGTGCTTTTCACATTCCGCCTTTTTCACTTCAACCACGCTGTCATGCAGGCAATGATCATATCCCTCCATCGCCCCAACTGCGCAATCACAAGTCCCACTATCAATGTCATCCTGCCTGTTTTCCTCGTACCAAGCCAGAGCCTCGGGATCATCCACGTAAGCAAAAGCAAAAATGCGTTTCCTGGAATCTCCGTCGTACTCTTGGTGTAGTATTGTGTTGTTAAAGATCTTTGTTACTATGCAAAACGTGTCGTCTTGATGGAATGCGTCGAGCTGTGCTTTTGCTTCAGAGCTGGTTTGAACTTCTGGATGGTGTTCGAGGAATTCTTGCACAGTCTTTGAGGGAGTAACGAGACGTCGTCTGAATGACATTTTGATGAGTTGTCGCAAATGACGTCTGTAAGCAATGGCGGATACGTTGCTATGTAGTACTGAAGACTGTGGTTAGTAATGAGAAATGGGTGGGGAATTGTTCATCTACCTTGGCTTGTGCATCAATTATGCATGAGCAATAGCACTCGTCAATGAGAATAGGTTTCAGGAGGGGATAACATGACTTGACGTCTTGGTAGCGGTGGGTTTCCAACAGCAGATAATCGTAATATTGCAAGAATGGCCGGCAGAACTTGGGACAGCGGTATAGACAAGCTATATCTTTACTGTCAGCTTTGTGTAGAAGTAATGTCTTTCTGGAGCAAGACATGTATACTTATATACAAGTGCCTTGACACTGGATCTGTATGAGTCAGACAACCGGGATAATCATGTACGCCAGGGCGAATTACTGTCTTTGGTGAAAGGCGCTAGAGCACAAGGCGTATAGGAAGGATTCGGTTCCATGACTAACTAGACCAATCAGGTAAGACATTGACTAAATTTAAACTCAGTAAAGATGGACAAGCGAGACGATGGTTGAAAGAAAGGGGCAATGCTGAACCCTTTACAGAAGAACTGAAAGTCTTTAATACAGATAACAAGCAATGGCTAGCCTCGTTGTGTTACAAGTTTCTTGAAAATAAATTATCACGGGAGTATAACATCAAACTGGTAAAGTAGAGTTACGAAATATTCCACATGTCAAGAGGTACAGGTGTAATAAAACTCCATGTCTCATTTGCAACACAATACTACAAGCTCATCCTCATCGAACTACCACCCGACTCTTTGGTGCCTCTCCAATATACAAATCACAAAATCTCTCAACCCTCTCAAGCATATCCAACCAAAACCTTTGTGACTCAATCCCATGTCCTTCACCCGGGTATTTCACAAACTCGCATGGCAGACCATAAAATCTCAACGCCCTTCTGAACCCTTCAGCCTGAGAAAACGGACACCTCTCATCCTTTTCACCATGCAAAATTAACATCGGTGGGATAATAGTCTTTCCCTCTCGACGAGAATGCTCCATTGCGCTGGAAACCTCCCATATAGCACTGCCTTGGCGGTTCCGCGTGTCATCATGGCCAAGAGTCCAGATTGTATAACCACCCGCAAGCTCGACCTCAAAGGTTGAACCAAGATCGGCTGTTAGAGCGAGACTTTCTGTGTCGCATACTCCTGCTCCCGCAATTGCTGCGTTAAATTGCCAGCCTAAACCGTGGAGGCCATTTCGGACACTGCACAGGTATGTCAACAAACCGCCCTGACTCCATCCCCCTACCATAAGTTTCTTCGGATCCGCGAAGCCTTTCTTGATGGCATTGTCGGTTATGGTGATCACATCTGCATAGTCGTATAAACCCTGTCCTCCAATACTGTACGAAGCGAACTTCTCACCCCTCCCCGAAGATCCCCTGTATTGGGGAAGGAGAACGCCGTAGCCTTTTGCGAGGAGATAAGGAGCCCAGTTGAAACAGGATGTATCGATACTGTTACAGTTACGATCCCTTGGACCTCCGTGGATTAAGACGAGTGTTGGAAGCGGTTGCTGTGGTCGGCCATCGGGATTTGACTTTGATGCTGGGGTTAGGTATAGACCATCTAGTTCGACCTGTCCATCTGACGATTGGCAGGTGAAAACAGTGCAAGCTCCAAACGACTGGTCTTCGAGGGGGTGTCCGTGGTTGGAGAGTTTGATCTTTTCCTTGCCTGGCTGAATGACAAAGACTTCGTAGGGTGTATTGATGTCTGAGAGACTAGCTGCGAGCGCTGCGGTGCCTGTTTCTGGACTGATGGAGACATCCCATACCCACATCTCTTTGTACTCTGTGAAGAGATCGTTTCCCCCGAGTTCGCTAATGATGTCGACAAGCCTGACTTGACGATTGACAAATATCTTGTCACCCGCTAGGCGAATATCTCCAGCATCATCATTGTCGCCGCATCCTACTTTGGTGAAGTTGGGAGACGCGTCTTTTGGGTTGATACTATAGACAGATCTCCCTCCAGAGTCTTTGTCAGGCGGTGTACCAGTGATGAAATAGACGAGTCCATCCGGTGCCCATGTCAAGTTGTACGGCTCATTCATAACCGTGCATAGATGTTTGACTTGGCCGGTTTCTATGATGGCAGTGGATATGGAAGTGCCAGTCAACATGGCCTCTTCGATATGAGGGTTCTGAGTACTCATAAAGGTCAATGATTTACCGTCTGGGCTCCAAGCAATTTCGCCAATGTGTGTGTCACCTCCCACAATGACTTTGGTTTTGTGAGTTTCCACGTCGACAATTCGCAGACGAGCATGATCCCATTTCTCTCCCCAAACTTCAGGATTTTCTTCTTTATCGTCGTCTTTTTTGTTTTCGTCACATGAAACGTAGGCGATCGTCTTTCCATCCGGTGAAATAGAAAACGTACCAATGTCTTGCTCGTTATCCTCTGCGGTGATGGCAACAGGATCACCGCCGTCTAGTCGCATAGACCAAATTGCCGAGCTCTCTCCCGGCTTGGCGCGATCAGACAGAAATAAAATACTGTCACTACTTGGATGCCAAGTTGGACTTGTATCATTAAAGGACCCCGATGTCAGCTTCCGAGACGAGTTGGGTTCGTAGGTTGACGCAAGCCATAGTGTCGAAGTGTGGTTCTTGTCCTTGTGATGGCCGCCAACGAGACTGGTTGAGTAGACGAGTCTTTGGCCGTTGGGAGAGAATTTGATTTCTTTTGGGACTTGGATGCCGCAGAGTTTCTCGGCCAAGGCTTTGTCAAATGTCGAGGTGGATTGTGTCATGATGAAATGAGGGGTCGTGTTGAGTCTGAAAGCCTATTGTTCGTCTAGGTGGAATATCGTTTCTTTTGAATATTCTTTCTGGTTGGATTGCGATAGCTGAGGAAAATGTGTATAGATAAAGCTCCAGACTTGTCGTCTATTGTTAGACTACGGATATAATGACTGATATAAAGACGATAGTGGACAGTTCTGTGACTCATTTTCTCGCCTCTGATTGGCTGCAGCGTACATGTCAGACTGCAGAGAATGGACAATTATTTCAATGACTCACTTGCCGCAATTCACATGTTTGTAAATAGTCTACAACTTGATACAAGGTTAGTAATCTCGAAATGAATATGGTTTAAATTTCTTCTTAGGTATCTATGTAATTCTGCCTATGGTTAGACTATGTGCGTTATGAAATACATAAAAGACCAACGGTGTGATTTATTCTACTACGGGCTCACAGCAATTCATTGCCCAATTGTATTAAAGAATAAATATGCATATGCTTATCTTGGGCGAGTTCAAAAAGTCAGGCTATTTATACCCTGATGGCCAAGAAGAGTCAGTTAGCGACCAATTGACTTCAACTCAGACATTGTCTCTGTCAGCGGGCTACGGACTCCGAAGATAGTTGATTCTACTTGAACAAAAAAATACATATCGCTCTTGGAACCTATATAATCTGGTCAAGTATAATCAATCGGTTATTCGTTCATCTTTGCACTTGAAATTCTCAGACAACTACTTTGTCTCTGTACTCAATTCAGAATGGCCTCTTTGCATAAGCTAAATGCCAGCTGGAGGCTCGTCACTCAAAACGAACGAATTAGTCGATCATCACAAGCTGTATCTGTTATCGGTGATAGGGCATTTGTATTTGGCGGAGAATTGATAGCTCGCCAACCTGTCGACAACAGGGTTGATGTTGTCAACCTCGCAAACACCAACGGTATGTCACCGAGAGTACCTTTGACAAATTATTAATGCTTCATAGATGATTCTTCTGAAACCCTTGCAACGCCATCCAAAGCCCCGTCTCCTCGCGTCGGCAGTCCTAGTACAGCTATCGGCGCCGACATGTATCTTTTCTCCGGTCGAGGCGGTCTTGAAATGAAGCCCATCGAGGAAAAGGGTGCTGTCTGGTGCTACAAGGCAACCGAGAACGAATGGGTTGCCATTACCCCAACGGATAACAATGCACCATTTCCATCTGGAAGAAGCTATCATTGTATCACATCTGACGGTGTGGATAAGCTCTATCTCCACTCTGGATGCCCTGAACAGGGTCGTCTCGGTGATCTTTGGGTATTTGATGTTATTAAAAGATCGTGGACCGAGCTACCTGCTGCGCCTGATCCTAGTCGTGGTGGGTCTTCAATTGCGTTTCTCAATGGAAGATTGTACCGCATGAATGGCTTTGACGGAAACGTTGAACAAGGTGGTGCATTGGATATCTACGACATCGAAGCCCGATCCTGGTCCACCATATCCTACACCCCGGATGGAATCCAGGGCCCAGAAGCAAGAAGTGTCTCCACCCTTGTCCCCTTATCCATACAGAATAATTCTTATTTACTCACCATGTTTGGCGAAAGAGATCCTAGTTCTTTGGGCCATGCTGGGGCTGGAAAGATGCTGTCTGATGTGTGGGTCTTTGATACTGAGACAAATCTGTGGTTAAAGATCGAAACAAGAAATGGGCCTGTCGCTAGAGGATGGTTCGATGCTGATGTTGTCAAGGCCGAGGATGCAAAGGGTGCAGTTGTTGTACATGGAGGCTTGGGGGAAGACAATGAAAGGCTGGGTGACGTTTGGTGTTTGCAATTCTTTACATAATGTGAAAACTGTCTTGAAATTCAACCTGGAAATGCCAAATATTGGAGAGTCGAACATGCCAAGATGGGAATGGCTTGCAGTAGCGCCTCATATGTCAGCGGCGTTCGGACTCCGTGACCCATTCCATCCCTGTTCTGCCAATCATTTGAGCCTACTTACAGGTACGTTCTGCTATCATATCACCGGATTCTATGGTGGTACAAGAATCTGTCATTCTTGGCTCGTATTAAACCTTCAGTATCATACGGAGTCCGGTCCACCGACAAGACTTGTCGCTCCAACTCCCAACTACGAATCGCGTCATACTATTATATTCCCCGGAGATGCCCATCAAACGAGCATGTGATGTGTGCTTCAAACGAAAGGTAAACCATTCGTATCTTATCACATCATGGTGCTGATAAGATACAAGATTCAATGTATAAGGACTAACCCCAACTTACCATGCGAATGGTGCTCTGACCACAACCTGGAGTGTGTCCTCCGGCGAGAAGCACAGAGAAAGAAACCAGACGACATGTACGTCTTGTCAACCCTCCAGAGCAGTATAGTTGATCAGCTGACTTACCACGTGGTAGCTCCTCTATCTTGAATCATGTACAAGCTCTCACCCGTAGAGTCACGGAACTTGAAAACACTGTTGATCAACTCCGTTCATACTTAAATGTTACTACACCAGCATTTCACAGTCAAAACACTCCTTTATCCTTGCCCGGAACGGTCAATACGACACAGATAACTCCCCTCTCGCCACAGCCTCATCATGCTGGGAGCGCAGCCCAACACCGTGTTTTTCTCGGCCAACACTGGTACTTTAAAGGAGTACCACTGTTCTCCGAGAAAGGTATTGATTGGATGTCATCCAAGATTGGTCAGAGGCCAGCCTTGGGGAAGTTCCGTCTTTTCGGTTCATACTCTTCGCCGCCCAGTCTTTTCCAACCACGCGTTGAACTACCCGATCGAGATGTAGTGCATGAAGTGCTCGATGCTTGGCTCTCTTCAGACTGGCAATGTCTGTACCCAGTCCTTGACTCGTCCCTTGTGGTGGGGACTATAGAAGCGGCATATACGCTGCTACCGAACCAAGAGACCATTCACAGGCAGAGGACGGCTGAGGCTTGCCTTCTGGCGGCGTTGGCCATTTACTCACTCATGACCGAACATGAAATGCCGGAATTGCTCGAGGGTGATGCGTATGCCAATACCGCACACAGTTATCTGGCCCAGGTATCTGACGCTAGCAACTTTGAGACACTAGAAACAGTACTGATGCTGGTAAGTACCTCTCTTGAAACATCTTTTCGTTTCATTGACAATCTAGGAAATCTACAAGACCTTATCAGGCCAATGGGAAGATGCTTCTACACTTCATTCTTTGGCTTGTCGTATTGTCTATGAACTGAAAGGTCACTGCTTCAACGCCGCCTTTGCAGATCAACCGTCAGAACAACATCAACGGAAGCACATCCGAGATTTGTTCTGGTTGTGCTATATCTTTGATAAAGATCTTTCTGTTCGCTTTGGCCGACCCCCTCTTCTTCCCAGTAATTACTGTGACTTGACATTGCCAGAAGGGTTGGATAAAATATACGACAATCAGTCTCACAATGACCAAGAAGCCTTTGTTCATTTTCCCCAAGACCTTCAACTCACTCAGATAAAGGAAAACCTATGTCTGTTCCTATGTTCTCTCGACAACCCAAATCTAGCTGACAGCACAATCCTGTTCCATTTACGTCAGCTGGATATCGATCTCGAGTCATGGCGTTTGAGGATCCCGGCAGACTTCCGGCCCAAGTTGTCAGTACTGACTGATCAACCATTCCAGCCGAAAATGTCTCGCCTCCAACGCCGAAGATACATTCACCTACAGCTGGAATACAATTACATGACAATTATTATTCATACAGCCGTACGGAGATGTGGCGCGGCTTATGCCATGACGGAAAGTCTGCCTGATGATTTGCATAGCGTCTATCACTCGAGTAGCGATCTGTCCCTGGAAGCCAGCCGTACAACCTTGCAGATCTTCAAAGACCAAGACATGTTACTGCAACAAGACGCCTTCGGGTAAGCTATCGTTTAGTATGAATGACTTGTCACTAAACTCTATTCAGGCATGTCGCTTTCTACCCGCCCATAGCAGCCTTGGCACTGTTTCTCAACATTTTGATCCACCCTCTCGACAAAGAGGCCCGGATGGACTTGGATATTCTATCTTCATCCATCACAGTCTTTCAAAACTCATCGTCAGCAAAGATGACAGAATTGGATATTGACAGTGTGCAAGAATTAGGCCACTTCATCTCAGATTTGGTACACCTCGGCGAAAGCACCATACAAAAGGCAAAAACAGAAAAACAAGGCAGAGAGTAAATACTCTTTGACTAACTAGGGATCTTCAGTGTGTATTGCTTTATTTCGGAGCCTCTATCCAATCATACAGTGACCGGATCGAGTTCCCGGTCCCGCTTATGATAAGCGTCTGTTGTAAGTCGCTTCCCCGCAGATGGACAATAAGTACTTGGAGGGCGCCTTTATAATGACATGAGAGTGTACAGTTATAAAAAGGCTATTGTGAGTTTATTAGAACAGAAAGTATCATCCTTCCTCATCTCACTATATTTCTTTTCAACATGGCTCCCACTGCTGTTTCATCGGCCATTGATGGCCCAACCACTGTCACACCGTCAAAGGCATCTCACTCTCATGGCCATGAACTACAGAACAAGACTCCCCTTCAAGCCATGTCACACGGCGATGTTGTCTTAAAAGGAATACCCAAGCATCCAGACTTCTCCTCCCAACGCCAGTGGCAACTTGAGCACCTTGCTGCTGCTTTTCGTCACTGGCACCGCGAAGGCTACGTCGAGGGTATGAGCGGTCACATTTCCGTTCGTGATCCCGAGTTTACCGATGCTTTCTGGACGAATCCCCTGGGAAGACACTTTGGCTTGTTGAAAGTTAGTGACATGATTCTCGTCAATCTCAACGGCGAGGTCATTGGTGGCAATCGTACACGACCACCCAACAGTGCTGGGTTTCTGATTCACGCGTCTATTCACAAGGCTAGACCAGATGTACACGCTATCTGCCACTCGCATAGTATCCATGGAAAAGCATGGTCGGTCTTTGGTAAAAGGCTGGAGATGCTCACGCAGGACGTTTGCAAGTTTAGAGGAGACGCGCACAGCGTGTACGACAGCTATGGAGGTGTTGTGCTGGCGAGTGAAGAGGGTGATCGCATAGCGGCAGCCATGGGCCCTAAGGGTAAAGGATGTATCTTGAGAAACCACGGTATCTTGACCGTTGGTCAGACAGTGGATGAAGCAGCGTGGCTGTATACTTCCATGGAGAACAGTTGCCGTGTTCAGCTACTTGCCGAAGCTGCGGCTGCAAGCGGTATTAAGAAGGTGCTGATTGAAGATGAGGAGGCGGATTTCAACTTTGATGTTGAGAGTGATCCCGAGGTCTGTTACTGTGAGTTTCAAGTTTACTATGATTTGGAGGATGAGCTGTCCAAGGGAGATTTTAAGAACTGAAGTTGGGCAAATCCTTTCATTAGTTATTATATAGTGCAATGCACAATTCACACAATGTGTTTTAAGAAAACAGAAAATTTCAA
Source organism: Fusarium pseudograminearum CS3096 (assembly GCF_000303195.2). Classification (NCBI taxonomy): domain Eukaryota; kingdom Fungi; phylum Ascomycota; class Sordariomycetes; order Hypocreales; family Nectriaceae; genus Fusarium; species Fusarium pseudograminearum. Next base: position 3,505,326 of record NC_031953.1, on the reverse strand, counting down.
GAAAAAAGTCAATTTAGTAAATTAGTACATCTACAGTCTGATCAAACATGAAAACTCCACCATCATGAAATGATTCCTTACAAAACCGGTCCGGCCGGTGCCCAAGAAACAAAGCTAGCTACCCTCACCCAAACTCCCCCTACCTACCGACTCACTCACTCGATCCGCCGAAAGGCGGTGTCGAGTTCAGCTTGTCCAACACCCTCAAGGTTGCGGCCAGACCAACCGCAGTCCCAAAAGGTGATCCATGCCCACAGCTTGATAAAGCTGTGCACATAGCCGAAAAGAACCTGGCAGATCATCAACGGAAAATCAGAAGGGTATCGCAGAAAGTGAGGAATGAGCTTGACAACCTTTGCCCAGAACATCCAAACAAGCAGCATCATCAGATCTGAAGCCTTCATGTTTTCACTCTTGACAAGTGTGTAGATGAGCAAGACATCCCACAGAATGGCAAAGTTGAACAGAGAGGCCCAGTACACCATGAATGTGCTCCAGGGGTACCGCGTGACGAAAACAGGATCGCGGAGCATGACGGGGTTGCTGCGGACTGTAGTTCGAGCCCATCGAAGAAGTTGATTCCTGAACTTGGGCCACTCACCGAGCGTGGTTTCGATAGTTGCATCGTCAGTGTCCTGGAACACGATAAGCCAGTGTTTCTTCATAGCTTCTCGTGTGAGGAAGTTGTCGTCGTCTGGACCGAGACCGTCTCCGCCCAACAAACCGAAAAAGAACTTTTCATGACAGAAACGCTCCAAAAGATCGGCATTGTTGAGAAAGTCAGTGCGGTAAGCTGCTGTGCGACCAGAGATGACAAAGACTCCTCCGTCAATAGCGTTTGATGTTCGAAGTTCCCAGTTGTGACGTTGAAGATAGTTGCAGGCGATGAAGTTGACTATCGATGGCCAGGACCATTCTCCAGGTGTTGTTCGTCGGACGCGCTTCTTGGTAGCGACAACACCGACATGGGCGTCGTCAAAGGGCGCAAGAACAGAGGGGATAAAGTTGGCTGGCCAGAAAACATGATCGTCAGCAAAGATCGTAACAGGTGTGGTGACATTTGGCATGGCATGTGTGATTTGTCGTCGCTTACTCGGCTCTAACAGTGCTGCGACTGAAATCTTCGTGTCCGGCGCATCCAGACCCAGCTTTCGCATGACAATCTGGCATTCCTCTCGAAGAGCATCACCTACTGTAACCACCAGGACACAAGCCGGATGGTTAGCAAGAATGCTCTCCACACACTCCCTGAAATCAGGGCCGTGGGGGTCGATGGTTGGGAGGATGACAGTTACATCGCTGCGAGTAAAGGTCGGATGATCGCTGACTTGATGAGCACGGTAGATCCATGATCCGAGGAGATGGCCTACCAAGCGAGTGTAGCGCATAACAAACAGGGTACAGAAGATTCTCAGCCAGAGGTCTGACAAGAGAAGCCATGTACATGTTAGCGACACGGTGATGGGGATGATGAGAAGAAGAGCTGGGAAAATCCGAGCCAGTGGGTGTGACTTGGCAGGGAGGGCCATTGGCCAGGTGGTGAAGGGCGACATTGTGTCTTACCTGATTGATGGTTTGGTTTGGTAAGAATATATACCAATTGTTGGTTTTGCTTTGGTGAAAGTAGATCGAAAGTAGATGATTTGCGATTGGTGATGTGATCTGTAAAGCAAAGTCTTGTCGAATGATGAGTTTAGGTTGAAACCATGGTGAGGGTGCTAAGGTTTTTTTTATATAATTCTAGAACAAGAGCATCGTGAGAGTTGTTCAAGTAACAAATCACTGTGTTGATGTTGGTAGCGGAATAACGACTGTGAGTAACTCTACAATGGCATTGTTTGTTGAAGGAGATGAGAATACAATGTAATGTTTGTGGAACACCATGAAAACATCGTGAACATGAAGAATAGACAAAGAATTATGGAATATTTATTGTTCATATGCGGTACAGAAACAGTTATGAAAATTGAACAGTCACGAATAAGGGCTCATATCTGAGAAGGGTATCTGAAAAGACGTGAACAAATCAATATTTGAGACATTAGTATTTTTCCAAGTCTGAGAGGCCTTCCCTCGTTGGCGAAATTGAAAAATGAAATGGAATTTATTAATAATTTTCTAGTTGAGTATAACGATAACACGCATGATTCAACCATTGCCCAACATAAAGTCGAAGATGGTGTGTATATGAGAAACGGAAGAAATCTTATTGCAACCAATGCTCTTAATTAACTACCAATCTAAAATACTCCAAAGAAACTTCTTTTCCCCTTCTTCTTCTCAGGAGGATAAACAACAATTCTGTCTAAATCCGCTCCCTTGACACCCTTGCCATTATCAAGACCTCCCACGGTAATAGTATTGTCACCTTTCTTGAGAGGCAGGAGAAGAGGCGTGGAGAGAATAATACCCTTGTGTGTATCCTTTTGGTAGAGAGTGTGCACCTTGTCTTTGTCACCGTTTACAACGACGCTGCTGATGCGACGGACTGCCCACGTGCCATTGATGCGGTCGGGCTGACCCATCGGTTGGTCACCGAAACCCATGTCGTCAATGTCTGGAAATGTCAGTCAGTGAACAAACACTTGATCGGGGAACAGGAGGTTATACGTACTTTGGTGGTAGAACGACACCCATTGTTCTTCGCCTTTTCCTTGAACAGTAAACGTGGCTGTGCTATCATTGCCGTAGATGCCCGTTGCAATAACGTGGTCTGTTCCAAAGGTCTGTCATGTTTATTAGTCAAGTACTAGGGTTAAAATCAGTAAACGTACTGCTTCTTGAAGGAATGCATCTCCAGAGAGTTTAGCCTTGCTGGCTGGGTATGTCTTGCCCTTGATAGGCTTCCATTCACCAGTTTTCCTAACAATATCAGTTTCCGTGATGCCTACTCTCAACAAGTGTTCTTACACGTTTAGGTCATAAATATCGTGCCACACAACCTTGAGGCTTTTGTTCTCCTCGTCAATCTCAATTGGAAGCCACACATTGCGGCTTTCCCAGATCGATGGTAGATCCCACTGTGCATATTAGCGAACTTTCTCAAAGCATTATGTACAATCAACACGCACCTGGTCAGCCATGTATAGATATGTGGTCTTTTTGGTACCATTGATTCTCCATGAGAAACCAGACTGGGTGCTAAACGTTCTCGTGTAGGCTGGAGCAACAAAGAATGGCTGCGACCAAGGACCCTCGAGCTTATCAGCTCTCATGGCAACAACATCTAAACCATCAATCAGTATTTCCGTTCCATTTTCTGAGTCTCAAAACATACTGTTGGGTCGATAACCAGTCTTGTGGCTCATCAAAGTCCAATAGCTCTTTTCCGTCTGAAGGATAGTCGGTGCCTCAAAGTCATACTTGTTAAATCGATGCGTAACCTTTTCAATGTCGGTAAGATTACGGTTGAACTGGCTGACGTATACGTCTCGACCTTCGACGCGGTCACCGTTGGAGTATAGTGCGTAGGATTTACCGGACTTGTAATCGGTAAAGGCGCCGAAATCCTGGGACCAGTTTCCAAGAGGAGCGATGGCATGGTTAAACTCGTATGGTCCCGCGATAGAATCCGATGTTGCAAGACCTTGAAGGAGAAGGCTGTACTTTCGATCATCGGCATGCCACCACATCTACAACCATGTCAGCACATTTCTCACCATTTTGGTTCGTCTCGACGTACATGGTACTTCCCCGTCTCTTCACTGTAGAGAACCTTTGGCCTCTGAATAATGCTTTCCGGTGAAATATGCTCATGCCCTTTCTCGGGAGTGAGCGCTAGGCCATGAGACTCCCACGTCGCTAGGTCATCGGAGCTGTACACAGATATACCGCCACCTTCTTCTCGCTCTTCAGTCTTGTACTCGCCGAACCAGTAAAACTTGCCGCTTGAGCGATCGACGCAGAGACCACCGGCATGGGCGTTGAAAAGATTGCCCTCGGTATCATGCCAGCGAGCGCCTGGAACGATCCAGGCTGCGCTTGCGAGGGAAGCCCAGGTGAGAAGGGAGAGGAGAGACATGGCGAGTGAGTGAGGCTCAGTCTATTTAGTTATGTCGGTAAGTCAATTGGAAGTCACGTTGATGATATTTTATACACGTCTCGGTTTATGTTGACCCGAAATCGCTGCGGCGTCATCTATGAGATCGGGGTTAGAACCGTTTGTGCCTGTCAACTGTTGGTAAAAACGCGGGGATCACCCCCAATCCTAGGATCTGAGCATGTCGATCCCCCGCTGGATTGGTAGACGCTTCAATCAGGCCATTGCTTGGCGGCTGTTTACCCCGGAGAGGCAGGCGGATAAATAGTAACCACCAATTGATCCCTGTACTATGAATGTTTAAATTATGCTGGGATAATTCATCGGGGAGCTCGGTCCGTACTCTTGTCAAGAATAAGGTTAAACAGGTTAGGGCCATTGACATGGTATGAACAAAGTTATGCATCTACACTAACTATCCAGAATCTTGTAGAAGAATGAACAATCATGCAAGTGCCCATCTGCACTCTCAGCATAACTAGGACATATTCCCCATTCCGTATAACCAAGTTTCAAATAAAATCCCCTCGCCGGTGTTTCTGTCGCAGTATCCAGTATAACCATACTCTTGCCCAACTTCTCCATGGCAAACCTCTCAGAAATCTCCATCAGTTTCCTTCCTAGCCCGAGACCTCTCTCTTCAGACGAAACCAATAATTTGGCGACTTCGACTTTGTGCGCGTGTGTTGCTTTGGGATGGGACACTAGATGGACTGTGCCGATTGCGGATGGGCCTCGAGCGAGAATGAAGAGGCTAATTCGCGATTTGGGGCCAAATATCTGAGGCGAAAGAGAAAGCCAGAATTCTGTGGCACCTTTGGTAGAGAGAGGTGCATGGAAACCGAGTGATGATGAAGGAGGGTCATCATTGACGCAAGATTGGAGGAGCTTGGTGAGAGAAGGTGTCCAATGTTCCAAGGTTTGGGTATTGTCGATATGGTGCAGCTCGAGGCCTTGCGGCAAGTTGATTTTAATTGGATCACTCATCTTGTGGTCAATTACAGGTAACAGACAGGAATGTTGAGACAGATTATGTATTACTAAACTAGAGACTTTATATCCTTACCTAACGTGAGTCATTTATGTTGAGTGACTCATTACATAAACAAATTACCTACTTATCAATTCTTATCGTCAAATCTCGATAGACCATCTTGAAATCTTTGATGTTCTGAAACTCTTCAAGTCTTATCACTTGGCAATGGTTGATCGACCGACAACGTTGCCGCCAAATGTGCCGTAGTATGTTAGATGTATCAAACCATGTGATCAGCATGAACCTGAACCAACAACCAGATTTGGATCTATTTCAATCTAAAACGACGAGCGGATGGTGGGTTCCTACACCAGAGAGAACTCAACGGCACCTTTTGTCGTTTACCCCGACAGAGTACGACACAGAATGACCCATATGATCTTCTATAACATGCCAATATATTGAAAAGGCCCTTGTTGTATACCTTGGCACTAGCGACATACTCATAGCCCGTCAATATGACAAAGACTCCGAAGAATGGGATGCCTTTGAGATCAAAGGTCTCGACAATTTTGTGGTCCACCATAATGGTCATGTGGCTGTTGCTGCCATGCATGATAGGAACATGATCTTTCTTCAGACTCCGGAGGGACCTGTCAGTGCAACCAGGCATAACATCAACTCTGACGAATGGAGTGTCGACTTTACAGTACCAGGGAACGCGGCCCCTGAGACGGCCATAGCAGCCTTTGCGACCGACGTTGAGCTGGTGGTCGGGTTCTTTGGTACTGAACACAAGATCCACATCCACAGGCGATCTAGGTCTTTTTAGAAGTGAGTAGAATCGAACTGTTTATGGCATCATACTCCTGGTATATATCGGAGGTTTTATCGTTGATTTCTCCCTGGATCTACAGTGATAAGTGATTAGCTCCTGACAGAGCAAATGACCATACTAGTGATACAAGGTATATCAAGGGGGCACCATTCATATCTGCGATAGATACATATATGGAACGCACCTAACCTTGAACAAGTTAGACTAGCCAGTGCACAGCAAATGAAACGGACTGCATCTACCGATACAACACAAATATTTCCATCCACTTTTAGTATTTCTTGCCTTAAATCTTACCCCCCTCGATATTCAGCATAATGCCGCAATACTATTCAGACTTGCTGGATACCGAATCCTTCCGTCTAGCGACTATCTCGCTTGGTACTGGTTCTCTTACAGAGGTCCAAGTACTTAGTGTAACGCTCAAGACATATGAACTTTCCAGTGCCACAGAGATCCAGTACAACACGCTGTCCTACACTTGGGGCTCACCCCGCCCCTCCCATGCAGAGGTCAATTCACGTACATATGTCCAACTGAACGGACAGACTTTCGAGGTCCAGCCAAATCTTTACGATGCACTGCTTGAACTTGAAGCTTCATGCTCCGAAACCCCCATCTGGATCGATGCCCTATGCATTAACCAATGCGATTCAGTTGAGCGATGTGCCCAGGTCTCTGTGATGAACCAAATCTACGGCAAGGCCAACCGCGTTATCGTCTGGCTTGGTAAACCATTTCCAGAGTTGGAAGCCGGATTAAATGCAGCTGAGAGGATTGGAACCGAGTCTGTTCCTCACACGCTAAGAATGATCCAAAATCAATTCTGGGCCTTCAACTCTAATCTCTCAACCATGCCTGAGAAATACGGAATGAAGTCTATCGACGAAGAAGAAGCTTTGGGCTTGGTCACACTGTTTATGAGTAACTGGTTTGCGCGAGTCTGGGTAATCCAAGAAGTCTCTCTTACCAACGACGTTGTTATTCTATGCAATAGGAAATTCACGCGCTTTGATTTTGTGGGCTATACGGCAGCATTTCTTCACTACAGCGGGTTCTTCCAAGCTACGCTTGACCTTGTCCCCAAAGACAGACCGGGTATTTATCTCCGGGGTGATCTCTACCTATTCCACGCTGAGAGAATCCAACTCCTCCGAGAGTGGTGTAAAGGAGACAAAAGTCAGTGGAATCGTACACTGGAAACGATCGACTTTGAAGCCGGACTCGATGATAAATGTGGGAAGTCAGCAGAGATGGTCCTGGTGCGATTTCTCTTTACGTTATTCGGCCTCCAAGCTTCAGACCCTCGAGATGTCATCTACGGTCTGGGTGGTATTATGAGGCACATGGCGGCCAAGGATGGGCTTTCGTTGCCCTCAGAATTCGAGCCTGATTATGATATTGACATCAGAGACTTGTTGCTGAATGTCGCGCGCAAGATCATTGAAGCGACTGACTCCTTGGTCTATATCAATCTTGCCAAATGCCCCAGCATGCGAGAGACTCTCGACCTTCCCTCATGGGTCCCAGACTATCCAGCGGTTCTTACCAACACTCTCTCCGGCGCCCAGTTTCGATCTGTTGGCACCATCAACGCTTCCAAGCATGTGCCTCATTCCCCGAACCCGCGACCATTTAGCATCGATGGGAATATCCTCAACGTTTCTGGCATACGTCTTGGGAGAGTCAATAAAATAGGCGAGACATACATCCAAACTCTCCAAGGCCAGCGCGCTATGTCGGCTGGTGTTCTTCTCAGCATGGATGAGACATACCCCTACACTGGCCAGCCGTCAGATGAAGTCTTTTGGCGTACCTTGATATGGGACACAGACTTGACGAACCGACCGGCTAAATCAATCCAGCTCAAGGATTTCCAGCGAGCCATTTTGGAGGAAATAGTCCATCCGTTGCGAGTCTTTCACAGGGAGGCCGAGTCTCCCTCTGCCGGCGAGGCTCTTGTGCTCAATTATCTCAGCGAAATGTCTTACCTGGATGACATCGCCGCGAAGTTCCCTTCCAGTATTTTTCCCAGCCTCAACCTCGTCAGGTCATGCTTGTCTTTCCTACCACAAGAGCAAGTAGACCTTAATGAAGAAGAGGTCCAAATGTTGAAGCAAGCAATATCAAGGCATTCTATGCCGCCCGGAAGCATTATGGCGTCGACTTATATCAACCACAGACCTATACTTACTGATACGGGATACCTGGGGTTAGGATTCAATTCTTGTAAGATTGGGGATGAGGTGTGGGTAGTTGCCGGATCCCCTGCGCCTGTGGTCATGAGAAGGACTGACGATGAGAATGAGTACTTTATGGTTGGCGAAGCATATGTGCATGGGGCTATGCAGGGAGAGGCAGTGACTGATGATGCGGTGTGGGAGAAGATCCAGATAGTATAGAGGTTGCAGAAATGAATACATCTGCACTATGGTTTGAAATGCAGGTTGATAAAACGAGGAGAAAATGATAAATATTTTCATAGTTTCTTACTAATTGGGTCTACTCTGTCTAACTCATCTTATTGATTGCTGAAGACATCAAATTGTTTGAGGAGGAGCGGCTGGTTCAGCGTTTGTGGTAGAAGTATTTTTTTTATATCCATATTATACAACTTTCTTCATTGGGACACATACTGAAAGGTAAATAGTGATATGTATGGTTTGTATTGCAGAGTGGTAGGCTAATCCTCTAATGGGGGACTCATCAGCCCTCCAATACCCGGCACTGCATGTCGTCCCTCGAGGAAGAATCTCATAACCATATCAGCGGCAGTCTTGGAGTCATCATCCTTATCCATAGCCTCGATTGATGCTTCAATAAACTGGGGTCCCCAGCCACAAGTTCTTGCAAAAGCCTTGCAAGTCTCGGTGTTTATGAAACTGTCAAACTCGAAATGCCCCTGATATGTGAGCACATGATTCGGCTCATATGCCCCTTGGAATGCGCAGTGTTCTGTCTGGCCCATGGAGAGCCACTTTGGGGGTAGGGAATGGCCTTCTGGTATCTTGACATGATCGCCGTGGATAAACTGTAATCGGAGTGTGCTGTTGTCTGTGACCGACGAACGACTTCCTAACGCTTTGAGGAAGTCTTGCTCGAGTTGAACTGTGTGGACACCCATTTCCATTCCCTTGGGGTCTTTTTCCACGTAAACCCCGTGTTCACGGAGCAGGCTTTGACAGATGATTTGATGACCGAAGCAGCTGCCGAATATCTTGACGCGGGGTTGTTCAACGTAGACTTTGGCGATATAAGCGTCGAGTTGTTTAATCCAATCTTTGTCTTCGTAGGAGCTGGCGCCGGAACCGGAAATGACGATAGCGTCGAAGTGCGTGAGTGACTCTGGGTAAACGCCATGGTAAACGTCGAAATATTCTGCCACGACAGCTAACCCAGGGGCTACTCGAGTGGCCGACTGGGATAGAAGTTCATGGAAAATATGGCCATAAGAGGGTGCCCGTTGTTGTATCACATTGGGCACTGGGGCATCAGCATTCAGCATGGCGATGCGCAACGTAAGTGGTGATATAGTCATGATGATTGTATAATGAAAGTTGTCTAGGAGATGTCTACAGAAGAAACAATTTATCTATTTGGTTCTCGGTTTTGTAGGAGTGTTTCCAACGTTGACTAATAAAAATGGAGTATCGGCAATAATTACCTAAATAGTCAATAAAGATGCTATCAGCTGATCGAGTCACACGCCCTTTGACATACATCGTTATCTCAGAGAAATATAAAGAGTTTATCAGAGGAGATACTAGACGATAAGAGATTCTATGGGTATTGACGGGCAGAATACGAATAGAATGTCTGTGGTCTCGGGCAGCACCGGGAATAACATACTTGCTACTTTTGAATCATATAATTCCCGACTTTAATCAAGGCGACGCCTGGATCAAACCACAATCTTAAATTGTCGGATGCAACAAGTCAATCGGGGAATACCAAGATTTATACAGAAGCTAGTGGTAGTTCGGTAATGAAGCGAGAAATCAATAGATATATCCACGGGCTCTCCGTTGTGTTCTTAGGATACAGAACCGCACTGCCTAGCTTTGTTCTGACAGGACATGTTCGCCTAAAGTCTTCCATCAATAAGGCCAGCCAGTAGTTGTGCACGACAACGCTATATGCTAAACTAGCTCTAAACGCCCCAGTCATATTGTCCAAATCCCATGCATCAATATGACAGCCATTAACCTGCCGTTTAGGATAATGTTTCCAGTGCACTCTACATTGTTTACAAGAATCAGACACCTGTTAAACCTTCTACATTACTTCTCAGCAGTGCCGTTGTCATTTATCTACCAATGATTAAAGCTAGGAATGATGGCTACATCTTTCCACCTCCAATGTCTTCCCATCAACAAAATACCATTTCCAAACTGCGGGAACAGTTTCCTTTCTTACCAGACACTATGGCAGTAGCAGTAACCACTGTTCGGTTAACGATGGGTAGAATTGCATGCCATGAGTGACATGCCGTGAGATTGTCACTAACCTAGCTTGGTGCTAACAGCAAGGTTTTGGCTATAGCCGAGAATATGGCTACTGAATCAGCTAGCCTTTGCTAAGAGGCGATAGACATTCCTTTATAGTGCATAGCCTTGAAGTAAATGAGACACACTATACGAGGTCAAGACTAAAGCTGCGAGTTGGTGTGCTAGATCGGAATAATGATGTAAAGAATAATGGTGATCTTCACATCGTGCAATATGGCGACGTCTACAATAATGGTGTGATATTCAGATCGACATTTTCTTTGAGTGCAAAGATGTAGATCCGGTAACTTTCCGCTGAAGGGACGAGTCTTGTAATTGCCGACAATAGGTATCCCCATCCGCCGGTCATGCAGGGGTAGAATGTGAAGCTAGTTCAGATGACGGGAGGACTAGTGATGATAAACCTTGCAACCACGCGAATTGACAATCCCATGACCAGATGATTGACATGTAGAGAGGATGAGAGGCGAACAGTAATGACTCGAGTTTGGTGTTGGATAAAAATGTTTAGCTGGTTGTCTCTTCCGGTTACGGCAGTTATGTGCCGCAATGAGGGAGTATGTACCTGTATTTTGGCGAGCGAAATTCCTCTTTGAGACTCAACAACTGAGTTTTAATTGAGCCATATCTTGCTCGTATGATAGATCTAATCAATGATAATATGCTACACAATAATTTCACACGTTCAGTTGGTTACTACCATGGTCACGCAATCCAAGTCGCAACATGCTACCCTACACTCTAACAAATGGCAGGACATTGCCCAGTCAGGAACAGGAGAAAGGCTCGTATTTCTCCGACTCCCGTTATACCTGATAAAAACCAAATTGCCAAGAAATGTGCGGAACTCTAGAGAAAAGCTGTTGGCAATACGGAACTTGTATAGTAGGATTTACATCAGTATCAAGTTGAGCCAAGACATGTCTCGTAAAGCGTACGGCAGTTGGTCCTAAAAAGACAGGGGCAGGATATCACTAGGGAGATATGATCAAGACAGCGCAAGGACGTGAGCCTAGAGATCAGCGGTTTCTGGTGCAAGTCATTCAATTCCGCTGTTTTTCTTGAACCCCAAAGAGAGAAGGGCGGCCGATCAGTTGGTGCACAAGCTGATTGATGCTGAGTAAACCCATCAAGAACATCAGCCTAACCTCTTCAGCTTGATCTGACCCACGGGGACTATAGCGGAAAGGAGTGAGATTGGACACTATCGTTAGTATCCTTGCGCCACGTGGAGAAGTCTTGCATGACTACAAGAGGCTTCACCCCACTGATCGACCCTCGGTTCTGTTTGTCTCAGTTATCGAATACCTATCCACTGAAACCACGATGCAAAGACGAGTGTCTTGGATAGAGAACAGCTAAGTAGTACAATGGAATGAACCTCGGAGAACCCGATGATACCGAAACAAGTTGCAAACAAGACCGTTATAACTCGAGCATCGGCATTGATACTCGTCGGGTCGGAGAATGGTCCGGCGCCGATTCATCTCGAGTTAGCGTTGTCTCTAGTTCCCGCTAAGTATTCTCCATTGACTCAGTGCAGGTCAGGGGTTTCTCCATCTCTTCTCTGTTGCTTCTTCAAGTCTTCTTGAACAGCATTGAACGGCCATGAACTAGCCTTGAACACGCACGAAAGGCATTCCCTTTTGGAACACACCGTTTTTTCTCATGGGTAGCGTCAAAGATTCCGTCACTATACATCCGCGGAATTAACTGAGTAGTGAGGCCTAGCATATAGCTGTACCTCTTGAGTCAAGACAGTGAATGCTCCACAAGATTCATTTTTACTTTACTTCCATGCACCTGGGAATGTTGATGATCTACAGGCCGTGGGTAGCAACAATAGTGTCGGGAATCTGGCTGATGATCCGAACCAGTGCCAAGTGATATGCTGGAGTTCAGATGGAAACATGTAAGAGGACACCGTCGGCCTTTTTTTGTGTCTCAAGATAAATTATCTACGTCATTGTACAAAATGTTTCAGTTGTCGGCAGTACTGTTATCCCAGCCCTGTTAATCAATGTGCAACATGTTTCACTGAAACAATGTGGCTGATACAAAAGAGGAGATGCCGTTATATTTTAAAGTTAATTAAAAATAACCAAGAAATTAATTGGATGTGATGAATGTTTCATAACCCTACATGTTCAAATCTTATATCTACCATTCCTACGGCGCACACAAGCCGGATCTACAGCCCTTCCCGAGGTTTGGTGACACTTCCGTCCCGCCGAGTCTTGCACTTGTTGACTTCATTGCCATGCCAAGATGAACACATCTTCTTGCCTGGCTCCGAGTCGAGTCAGAACCCGTGAGATGGTTGAGTTGGAACCCTGTCTGTGCGTGTCTGATCGCAAGACTAAGCGTGTTTTAGCGTCACCAAGGCACACTTCGGCATATTCAGCGGCTAGGGCGATCTAGAGGATGGATCTGACACGACCCAAAAGGGTTTCGAACTATGCAAGTCTTGTTTTGTCGGTGCGATGCGGGCGTACCTGCAGATCGTCTGCTTTCCCCCTTGGCAGTGTAAAAAGGAGTCTGTCTCCCACACCTATCATGTTTCGCATCTTTGTCACATCTAATGTTTTCTTTTTCTTGGTTTAGCACATCACCATGAGGCTCTTTCGTGGTTTCATTGCCTTTGTCTTGGCATCCTCTCCTTTAGTTTTGGCTCAGGATTCTGGTAGTTCGGCTATTTTGGCGTCTCTACCAAAGTGTGCAGTACGTTTTCGTCACTTCAGCTTTTGTAAATATATACTAACTACCCACTCAAGTTGAAATGTATGGCCGTCTCCGTCTCTAATTCGACATGTGATCTTCTCGACACACAATGCACATGTAGAAATGAACAACTACAAGCCGAAATTGAGAAATGTGTCTTGGCCGATTGCACAGTTAGGGAGTCATTAAGTTTGTTATCCAGCAGCGGAGCCACGGCAACATTTACTTACAACAAACAGGCACAAAAAATGCTTCCATGACACTATGCGGTGCACCTATCCGAAATCGCCAAGCAGAAATCCTCGCCGTCAACGATGTATTGGGCACCACCTCGGGCATCTTTGTCTTGCAACGGTTCTCGACAAAACTCTTCTACAAGCTCCCCTGGGGTCTTGACGATCTTTTCATCGGCCTGTCAATGCTTATGGCCATCCCCTGCATGGTCATCAACTCGTATGGTCTAACGCCAAACGGCATGGGCCGCGACATTTGGACAGTCACACCTGAGCAGGTTACCAACTTCGGTCGAAACTTTTACATGATGGCCATGTTCTACTTTACGCTGCAGACCTTCCTTAAGCTGGCCATGGTCTTCTTTTATCTCCGCATATTTCCAACGCGGGGCGTCCGGCGAGCTCTATGGGCTACGGTTGTGTTCAATTGTGTCTTTGGTGTGTCGTTCATCCTCATAGCTGCCTTTCAATGTCAGCCTATCAGCTACTTCTGGACGAAATGGGAACACAAAGCAGATAATATGGGAACATGCCTCGATATAAATGCTATTACATGGTCCAGTGGATCAATCAATATTGCTCTGGATGTTTGGATCTTGAGCATTCCTCTCTCGCAGCTGAAGAAAATGAACTTGGACTGGAGGAAGAAGATTGGTGTTGGAATCATGTTTAGCGTTGGTATCTTGTGAGTACACTCAGTCTTCCCTGATTTCTGTATTGCCACTAACCTGTCAAAGTGTCACCATCGTCAGTATCCTCCGCCTCAGCGCTACTATCAAGATGCGCGCTGGAGTAGGCGCCAACAATGCAACATGGGAATACACCGAGTTCGATCAGTGGTCCACCATCGAGGTCAACGTCGGAATCATCTGCGCCTGCATGCCAAGTCTTCGAGTTCTTCTCGTCCGCCTCTTCCCCACGATGCTCGGCAACTCAACACAACAACAATACTACAAGTACGGTAGCAATGCCTACGGCGGCCCAAGCAAGCCCGGAACGAAAAACCGAAGCCGATCTCGATCTCAGCCGCTGGGAACGACATCCCAAGTTGACAAGACGGCATATCGTTCGCACGTTGACCCCGTCGGCATCACATGCGATCGGACATATGAGGTGGAATTTGGCCATAAATATAATGATGAGACGGAGCTGTTTCACATGAAGGACATGGAATTGAACCGGATTGGTGCAAGGTTCTAGCGTTTGAGTTCAGTGCCATGCCTAGACTACGATAGACAGATAGAATGATGATAGAATAATGCCTTAATTGAACAAAAGAAAGAAAACAGGAGAACCCTGTAAAACACATAACCCATCATTCAACAATTGCATGACCCATCCTCGGGCCTTTTGTCTTTGACACATGCCCATACGTCTCGCAGGTTGGATCCCGCCGCTTTACATTTCACATCCAAAACCTCCATTCTATTACGCTTCAGCGATGTGAATACGGCGATAACATCAAGTCGGGATGCTTTGTGCCATCCCTTGTCCAGTCATTCCGACCCAGATGTAACACTGATCCCTGAGTTATGTACCAGAGATCCACCACCACGGCGTACATGCACGCTCACATATCATGAGATGGACGTTCGCATGGGTTATAAGTGGAGGAAAGTTTGCGGAAAAGTGACCCGGACATAACGGCACATGTGCTATTATGGCACAGCAGACATGGTGTAAGTCAGATCATGTTGAGATGAACCGTGTATCAATCTGCAGACAGAACCAACAGACAATGAAGTAATGTTAAAAGAAACCCCGCTCGCTGTTTGTTCATAAATATCTCATGTCTAATCTTGTTACCCAGAACTACAACTTCTCCCCAGTACTGCAGTTTCTAGTCTCTCGCCAACAGCCTCTCCTGCCCAGCAGTAACAGCCTCTGTTGTGTGTTTAGAGCCATCGGCCATCGGCGTACAAGCTAGCATCGCGAGCCCTGTCAAAGCCAAAGCTACTCTGGGAACGTCATCCCCACGAAAAGCCATGCCCATCGAAGCCTCTTTGTCCAACCGACACGACGATTTATACCCGATTGACGACGAAGAAGTTCGTCTGGTGAGTGAACTTTCGAAGTGATGACCGGTGACTGAGCTTAACTCGTGTACCCCAGGAAGCGGACGTTGATGCAGATAACGACTCAGCAATAGGAGTTGTGAGTCTACGAGTCAAAAACAGAAGACCGACAATTAACCGTGTCAGACGGATGATGAATTGTCAACCGCATCTCTGCGCTCCAGCATTCGAGAATATCACGTGATCAACGGGCGCGGGTATCACCGCGATGAGAGTAAGCAATACTTATGGCTGCAAGGGTACCGTTACTGATGGACTTGCAGAATACTACCTTCCAAGCGATGAGGTATGATGCTAGACTTCTAAGCGCATGGAAATTACTGACAAATTGTAGCACGAGTCAGAAAGACTAGGTACCGACGGATAAAACTGTACATAGCGAAAGACAAGACTGACGACACATCACCAGACCTCCAGAACCATCAACTGCTACTTACGTTCGGTGGCAAGAGGTGTTTCGCACCCAACGCCGAGACAGCTAAGCGAGTGCTCGATATCGGAACAGGTACTGGAATCTGGGCTGTTGAATTCGGTACGTCGGTACGCTGTCTTTTGTTAGAGTAATGACTGACTAATTCTAAGCCGACGAACATCCGCATGCCGAGGTGAGATATCATTGGCCAAGGATCATACATGTACATTAACCTGGGCAGGTCTTTGGCATTGACATTGCTGCTACCCAGCCCGCTTTGTAAGTCCAGATTCTGATCAACTCGTCAATCATCTAACGCGACCCAGTGTTCCACCCAACTGCACTTTTGAGATCGATGATGCTGAGAAAGAGTGGACTTGGACTAAACCATTCGACTACATTTTTGTGCGCCTCATGTCGGGCAGTATCTCTGACTGGGACAAGTTCACACGCCAGTGCTTTGCGTTTGTGTCACACAAGTAAACATGCCATTCAACGCTAATCTGTTTGTAGAAACCTGGATCCAGGAGGCTGGCTGGAAGTCATTGACCCTGCTTTCCCCGCCAAGTCTGACGACGGGACGCTTAAACCAGATTCTCCGTTACACAAATGGGATGAGCTAACTGTAAAAGGGGCTAAAGCACTAGGCCGTCCATTCAGTGAAGCGGTCAACCACAAAACGCGTCTGAAAGAGCAGGGGTTCATCAATGTCACTCGCAAGGCGTTCAAGTGGCCTACCAATACGTGGCCCAAGGATCCAAAGTACAAGGAGATTGGGCTGTGGACTCTGGCGAATATGGAAAGAAACCTGGAGTCTATCAGTTCGTTTTTGCTGAGACAGGGGCTCAACATGAGCCAGGAAGAGATTGTGGTGTTTATTTCCCAGGTACGAGCCGAGATGCGTAACACAAAGGTGCATGCATATTGGGAAGTGTGAGTGTCACTCCATCTCAGGAGGTACAGATACTAACGGGGCGCAGCTTTGTGGTGACTGGTCAAAAGCCAAGCTTGTAGGGCAGACCGCCATCTTCAGCCGGGGCCCTAAGCAATTTTATGATTACGAAGAATGGCGTGGAATCTAATTACGCTCATCTTATTCTGAATCGTTTGATGGCGCAGCAGAGGACAAGCAGCAAACAAGAACTTAAATTTCGTATTCTATCTCGTACAACCACCGTCTCAAGGTTCCCTTTCCGTCAGTTTGAGAGTATTCTTTGACACTGTAACGACACAGTCACCCGATGGCCCAATCATCAATGCGAGTTCAAAGTCGCATTTGAGGTATACCATAGAGTCCATAAAGCTTGTAACGGTCTCTAGTTTAGTAGATCCTTCTACGACTCCAAGATCAACTCTATAGAGCACCTCTCCTCCACGCTTCTCTGCTTCAACTAGTTAGCAATAAAGTGCAGGTCGAATTTGATGTAGAGTACTTACCATGGATCTTTCTAGGAGGAAGAATGCGCTCTTCTTTATCCAGCCACATAACCTCCTCTGTCCAAGTCCATGGGTCGTTCTTGTTGAAGTACTTGGTGAGTTTGACGGTTATCGGCTGGAAATACTTGATGTAGCTTCCATACTTCACTATCCACTTAACTCTCCCATCTTGAGTTATGAAGTCACTGGCACTGAGCAGACTTGGCGGTGGATTTCTGACAACGATGCCGTAACTCGCTCGTGCGATGTATTCTCGGAGTGCTTGCGCGTTGTCGTTTCGCCAACCGAGAAGGCCTGAAACCACGGCAGTCCGAGTATCACCTGCAGTTCTCAAAAATTGTACTCCGACGAGGCGACTGTCTCTTTTAGCTGCCAGAGAGTTGATGTACGCCACCAATTCCTCAAAGACATAGTCAGAGCCCCCCAGACCACCCGAGAGAACAATGTAATCCTAGCGAGAATTAGAAGGCCAGGGTCTACCTGCGTTGCATGTTTTCACTTACCACTAGTTGGTTTTTCCTGTTTTTCCATAGCTGCAGAGCATACTGGATATGCTTCTTAATGCGCTCCAATGTTTCGTCCAAACAGCCTTTGAGTTCCGCTCTATCTGAACGTTAGCGCCGTCTTCATTTCGTCTTATCTCATGCCTCCTCGAATATGAACACGCACCTTGTGAAAAACAATTCGCCATCATGGATCCTGAACTTCTTATGCGTGTAACCATTGCCCCCAGCCACTGTGGTAGAGCACACATCTAGGTCTTCACAAAGCTCTCGGCCAAATATGTGCTTCCAGTCCTGGAAGCCATTGCTCTGCGATGCTTTCACAGGAAAGTCCACTGGAAGATGTGAACAAACAGTGGGGTACCTTTCCATTCTTTCTTCAATGAGGTCGGCGAACCGCCCGTCGATTCTTATAGAACCGACGCCAATGCCAGTGACGGGACTAATCTCCTCCAAAGTTACGGAGTCGTTGAACTTTTTCACAAATGCAAGGTCAGTTGTCACATCTCCTGCGTCAATTGACAGAATGATGTTGTCGTTTTGAACTTGGTGACCTGTTGTCTTCTGCGCGTTGCAGGTGTGGTAGACGATAGCCTCAGCTTCAGTCAGCCCCAGGACGGCGCTGTGGTTTTTGATCTTGCCAAATCCCGATCTAAATATTAGATGTCTGAAGCATTGGCTGACGGGGGCTTCCCATTGCGCTGGGGTGCTGAACACGAACTCGACCTTCATCGAGTCCCAGGTCTTGTTCCTGAGGGTTACGCTGAAGTGGTGGTTCTGCTTGATAAGTTCGGGGATTATGTTGCTTATGCGAATGTAGATCTGGCCGAGATAAGCAACAACAACACCGTAGACTTCGTCAATTGTCTCCGGGATCCACGGTCCACGGACCTCACGGCTTGATTCCTTCTGATAGGTCGCCGGTTCTAGAAGCAACTTAAACAACTTCCACGTCTGGTCGTCAGCAATATCTTTGCAGAGAAATCCCCATTTTATGTTCGTTCCACTGCCATGTTTAGACAAGACAGTTGGGACTTTAGAATGCTCTTCTGTCTGTCCCGGCCACCTGGTGACGATCTTTGTCCTCTTGTCTTCCTCTTTCGGGGTGGCCCAAGAAACGCCTATGGATGTTAGACAATCGAAGTTCATGTGAGAGCAAAGCCAATATGTACCTGTGAACGTGGCACCAAAGTCCACACCGATACGTAGGTCTGGTTGACTGCTCATCGTGATCAGCTGCCAATCTGCGCGAGTATTGGTTGACCAGATTATCTGTAGAGACGATCAGAAAGATTATGAGTAAAAGACCGTGCCCAGCTGAAATCAGTTAGTGCTTGAAAAGAAGGAACAAAATTGTGCTGCCGTGGCAGGCCGAGATGACCGGAAGCGGGCCAGACTTAAGTACCGGCCAAGATGAGGTGGTCTCGGATTCCAGGGCTGACTCCTTGGTTGTCTTTTGGAATGTGAGAGTGACATCTCAAAGTGACCGATCAGTCAACACGGCAAGTCGTGTATCACCCAGTTCAAATTGAACGGCGTGGCCGTTATTTGCGGGACATGTACCTCACCTCACCTCAGACGCAAGCCACTTCTTGCTACCTTGTCTACAGCGACGCCTACAAAGATAGTTTCGGAAACAGCAACAGATACCATGGCGGAAACAATGACAGTGAGTGACTACAACACCAGGAGGAGGTGATACAGGTCTATCGACCTCTGAAATTGTCGGGATTGCATGCAGCCGCGGCTGTGGCATTGACTATTTGTGCAGTTGCCTGTCTTTACGTGAAGCGGCGCCGTCTCCACCCTACAATCAATGCAGACCCTGACGAATCTTCAAACATATCACCAGAGACATTGCCAGAGACACCAAAAGAGCTGGGGCCAGATACTAGACGAACTGCAATTTCTGTCCACATTGATGGTCTCTGATGTAAAGGTAAAAACAAGACTTATAAGTCAATAGTTTCAAAGCTGCATAAGTCCTCGTCGTATGGTTCAGTAAATGGTATTGTCCTGGGGATCATCTTCTTCCTGTTGCGGAAAAGTTGAGATGATTGATGTTCACTTCCAGGTCCAGTATTGTTGTTACTCTCGTGTCTGATCTTATCAGTCTGCTGCTTCACTTTCTCGTCATTCTCTTTCAGCTTTTTCATCAATATCTTCAAAGCCTTTTGTTGTTTTCCAGAATGATTTATCTTGTGATACAGCCGCCTGAGGCTATTGAGAGACCTGCCCTTGTTCACGAGTTCCTCCGCCTCGTATACCATCAGAAAGGTCTTATCCACCGTATTTTTCACGTTTTTGGCAAAGTCGCTGTGATTCATCTCCAGATGGGAACTCTGTCTCTTGTACACGACATTTAGCTCGAGGCAATTCTGATTGTAATTTGCCCACTCTTCTTCGAATTGGGCGAGAGTATCAGAGTAACTGTCTTCACTCCGAGAGGAGCTCATGGTCGGTCGCTTGCAAGAGATGGTTGAGAACTGGTCTTGCCTTGCAATAAGGTCATTGCCCTACTAGTTGCAATGATAAGGGGTTAGAACAGAAGGGCATGTCATGGAGGCCTCTCTGTTTGCTTGGGGATGGCCCAACTCTTCGTAACGAAGGCCGGGAGCTGAAACCGCCCCAGGAGGGGGCCACACGGCATCTTGCTTCCTGAATGTACCGACAATAAACGTGGCCCCAATCGGATTTGAGCCAGGTATCATCGGGTATGCAAGAGAATGTAAATACCCGTGGTAATTTCCTATCATATTGTGGCTTTTCAGACAAAATGCGATCCAATCAAGGAAGCGCATCTGACAGCCTGTGGTTGCACGAGATGTCATCAACCGCTACCAAACCAATATAGCACTGTGCCTTGATTATACCGCTCTTTTGGTTACACTGAAGTTGCTTCCACAAGGGCCCCCCCCTACTGGGTAGCAGAAAGTTGACCCCCTAAGCCTTAGGTTACAAAAATAACTAGCCTAAAGAGCATAGTCTAAGTAGCATAAGCTGATCTACTATATGCTTCTAGCGGCCAATTTTTCTGATACCCTGAGGGGCCCGCAGAATCATTCTGTTTACATCTTTTTTCTTCGTTTCTTCGTAAGTCCTCCATAACCCATACGAACGAAACATTGGCAAAGATGGTCAAAGAATACTTTCTCGCCCCGAACTACACAACTGCAGCGGAAGGTCCGATCAAGCTCGGTTCTATCCTACGCAACATTACTGAATTCGAGCCTCTCAACCAAGTCGTTGAGACGATTCCCGCGACGCAGCTTTATCCCATCGATGTCAAAGAACAATTTGAGATCTCCCTACACGAACTTCATTCGGTCAATCTCAACCTCAAGGCCAGAGCCTTAGGGCTCCTTGGCTTAGGCACAGGAGCATCCATCGAACGTATCAGAGGCAACAACGATGTAATATCATGCCACCGTCTCGAAACACTCTCTTTCAACCCGACCGATTCATACATTGAAGCCAGCATGGAAGATTCGAATGTCAACCGTTTCATGAGATCAAGCAGGTTCAGGAAACCGATTTACATGGTGACAGGGTTGAAGATTGCCCGTGCTGCTTTTAGAACATCAAGCACCAACAGTCTCGTCGCCGTGGAGCACGATACTAGTCTTCTTCCTCCTGGGGCCCCCGTCGCAGTGGGCGGGACGGTCCGTTGTTCGATAAGCGATGATCAAAGGGAGAAATGGGACCGCTCAACGGACTTCATCCTCGCGTTCAAGGTGAAGAAAATATGGCTGGACAGGAAGAACAAGGTCAAGCAGGAGGGGTACAGAAAAATGGCTGTTATGCAGGGTGAGACATCCTCCGTCGGTGAAAGTCCCTTCGCTGTTCGATCCGATGACGACCTTACTCCCGAAGAAGTTGAAGAGATGTTTAGCCAAGCGGAGGATTAGATGTAAAGAAGCATAAGAGACGAAATTATTAGGACATCTTATGGCTCTTAGACTACGCTTCTTAGACTACTTATTTTTATACCCTAAGGCTTAGGAGGCCAACTTTTCTGCTACCCACCAGCCTATCATGATTTCTGCAAAGCGTCGATGAACCAGCCACGATAATCATTCCCTCGATCCCCAACTTCCTTCACCCTAATCGGACACACATAATTATAACCTTGTAGATCTTTCTTTCTGGAGATGTGTATAAATATTTTCCTCATTCCATCCCTCCTGAATACCCGACGTCGTAGCCATTGGTCTTTTTTCGACTTTAGGTGCTCATCAGCAAGTGTTAGAATGTTGACAGCCATCCCAGAAGCGATTGCCGTAGCGTAGGATGTCCCACTGAGCGGCTTTATCCCTCCGGTTAGTGAAGGGATGCATTCGCCCAGGGTGCTGATGTTAGCATCCTCATCCACCGGTCGGGGATTTCGGTCACAAATGTTACCTCGTCCATCCGTGAAATAAACGGCGAGTACTTTGTCCATATTTGCGGGAAAGGGCCTCGGTTTGTTGGCCTGGTTGTCGGAGGCCGCAGCAAAGACGATGATACCTTGACTTTCTGCTTTCGAGATGATATCCTCAATGCCTTCGTCTTCGTCTATCGAGGAGGAAATGTTGATGATGTGAACCTTATGCTCCATTGCCCACTTGATCGCCTAACTTGGTGAGCTCAGACTTGTTCAAAGGGTGGGAAGGGGAGGGAATACCTTGACATACGCGCTCACATCACTTGTGCATTTGCCCTCGCTAATCTTGGCGATGAAAAGATCCACGTGCGGCGCCATCTGCACAATCAGGGATGCTACATCTGTGCCGTGCCCATAGGTATCGCGAGCATCGACTTCTTCAATGAACGATTCAACCGCCTTCAGCGATGTATCACCACGTTCTCGTTCCGCCCCGAAGTCAAACGCATCTTTGTCCACTCCGGTGTCAAGGACTGCAACCTTGATTGCCATTTTCCCCTTCTGCGGCTTGATAATGGCGTCGTAGAACTCGTAAGCTTGCTCCATGAATTCCTCGGCCGCTTCCTTCTTGGCGTCGTCCTTGCCTAATTCCAGGTCCGACTTGACAACCTTATTGTCTTGTCTCCAGGCCGACACCTTTTGCGCTATATTTCGGAATTCTTCTACTGTCTGCGGGAGTTGGATCAATGAAGGCTTTGTCGGGTCTGCTTCGTAGTCGGAGGCACGCGCGAGCGCCAGGTCAATTCGTTGGTAAAAGTTCGTCGGCTTCGGATGATCGTCATTGTTCTCTATGACGAGGGTATAAAGAATTCGAAGTAAAACATCAATGTTTTCCCATAGTCGCTCATAGTGCTGGGATTGGCAGTTAACAAGCTCTATCGAAGCCAGACTCAACTCGAAATCAAGCTCAGACCTGGCGTTTATCAACGCCAGACTTTTGGTCTCATTGGCGTTACCAAGGGTCTCGATAACAAGTTGTATCAGCTTCCTGACAGTCAGGAAAGGTGTCCGATTGGGCTGGTTGTTGGCCATGATGACTGCGAAGGTGCGACGGTTGTATGACCAGTGCTACAGTACGGGGAAGAATAGGGAGACAGAAAGAAATTGCCAGCGAAGCTCATTGAGTGCTGGACAGATGAAACGCCTCTTGGTTGGCTCGATGGGAGACTCCACACGACCATCTTCTTCTCAGCCTTGTAATCCCGGCATCAACCAAGGTACCTAGACAGCCCACAGATCATCCCCTCACCGCACTGTTTCATCCGTTGGTTCCTGGGCGACCGTACAAAGTCGACCGATCGCCGGATGCAACAAGGTCTGCAACTGTTGAAGTATGCAGAGTTGCGCAGCATGGCACCGCAAGAGCTGAAGGAGACAGACATTCATCAACTAATTACTATCTTGCGAGACCTGTTTAACGAGTATGAAAATACCGAGCCAGGAAGCACTACGCCAGGAAGCACTACGCCAGGAAGCACTACGCCAGGCAGCAGCGCAGCGCGACAACAGGAACACCCCTCCACAGTCGACTGGGCCGCTTTCATCATCTTGAATACATCACCCGAGTGCGCCGAAATCCGGACGATTGTAACAAAGCAGCTTGTTGCTATACAAACTAATCTGGAGTTTGGTGCGTCATCACGATGAACTGGAGAGCATTGCGGAAGGCTAATAAGAAATCGCAGCTGCCATGAATGACACTAACTCTCCGAATAGACCGGACGTTTTAAGATCACTCAAAGATGCCGAAAGATGGAACTGGATCCAGCAGCTGGAAGGCACAACCTCTGAAGCGTTAGAGGCCATCGATTCCGCAATAGACAGACTGAACAAGGTCAAAGGAGCACTACGCGACACGACAATAAACGAACGGACGGACTGGAAACAGGCTCACATCAATTCCGACGCCTCGAGTACCCGCATTCCAATTCGAGAAACGACTCAATCACTCAAGAGCAAGATCGATGACGCAAAGTCACAGCTTGACAAGGGAAATTACAAGGAAGCCGAGGAGCAATACCGGGGAATATTAAAGCTGTCATCCGAATCTACGGGCATCCGCGAGCCATGCATTGTTTCCATCAAATGTAACCTGGCAAACGCGCTCGCCAAACAAGGCCAGCGAGACGAGCCTGAGATCCTCTATCGCGAGGCACGGGAACTCGGTACCGCATGTCTTGAAGAAACGCATCCCAATATACTCGCATGCAGGATTAATCTTGCACGTATGCTTGAGATGAGAGAAAAATACGACAAAGCGGAAAAGATTTATCGAGATGTTTTACGGCTTCGAAAAGAAGCCACGGGTCCCAGCAGTCTGTCGACGCTCTCGACAAAAACCAGACTTGCCAATGACTGGTAAGGCTGAAGTTGTTCGAGACAGCTGAGGAAATCTACGAGGAAACTCTAAAGGCGCACGGTGACAAGGAGCACCCAAGCGCAATCATTACCCGTGGCAACCTTGCAAATGCACTGCAAAATCAGGGGCAATATGAAGAGGCCAAGGCACAATACTTGAAAGCAAAGGACCTTTGTAAAAAAATTCTCAACTCTAAACATCCATATCTGGATTGGGTTACGACTCGTTTGGAAGAGTTGGAAGGTGTCGGGAAATGATAGATTAGAACGTAGTATGAGGGTTCAATTGTCAATAACAAAAATGAGCCGTCGGTCACACTTATCCACAGGCAGCAGCATCTTCCATCATCAGGGCCGCTGAGCAGGTCAAGCAGGGTATGCGTTTTTGCGGTGTCCCTTTTCGCGTGCCCTCGCGCTGATCCATGCTTTGAGTCTGGTGATGCGTTTGTACTTCTGGATGGATGCAGGTACGGTGTCTAGCAATTTAGTATGATGTCAGCCCTGACATGATTTAGGCAGGGGAATGGTGGACACTAACCCCTGACTGTTGAGTTCAAGGGTCATTGACCCCCCTGGTCGCTGACCCCCTGTCTTTTGATGACATAATTAGATACATTTGTCTTACCCTATACTATCGTACACTCAGTTACCAATCAGGTTATCACAAGGCATCAACGGCATGCGGATTCCTTAAATGGAGGGTCTTATCAAGCTCCGAGGAAGAGGGTATCCCACATTGCTTATTCACCAGTCTGGAGGGTGATGAGAGCTGGTACCGGGTGTTATGCATCAACACTATCTAATATTACACAGTCCATGACGAGACAACATGGCAGGATGATAAGCAACTGCCCTGCTGTTGGAATCACTTATTCAGCATCCTTCCCTTCGACAGCTTTGACAACTTCAAGAAGCTCTTGAATATTTTGAGACCACCCGGTTTCGATCTGACCATCAAGAATTTGAGCTGATGAGACCTCACGTCCATAAAACTCGGCGTTGACGTCTCTTTTTTCTTTGATAACAGTTCCATCAACAGTCAGACCACCATAAACACCTCGTGACTTGGTATATGTCCAGACAGGCTTCACTTCGCCAACATTAACATTGCCACCCAGAGGACCTGCAGCCAGTGCAACTGCGCCGCCAAGATTGACCTCGGACTTCCTGTACGCATCAACGGCCTCGGCAGTGTTGAGAACGCAGATGCAATCATAGACATCGATGCCGTAGACAAGACCAACACTGCCACTGCGAACGGAGAATGCTGATGGAGAAGACCACGTTCCGTCTGGTAATCGGGCCATGACAACGCCTGATCCACCTGCGCCGGCAAAGTACATGCCTGCTCGAAACCCGGTAAAGATTGCGAGGCCTTTGGCATTTCTGATGACATCTGAGGGTATCTTTCCCTTGTCTGACATGAGTTAGTTGCTAGTTCTGACAGGTAGGAAGCTCTGGTGGGCTTACCAAGAAAGGCTTGGAGAGTTTTGGCACTCTTCTCGCACTCTGCGACGAAATCCGATGTTTTGAATAGACCCATTCTAGTCGATGTAGCAGATGTGATAGATGGAGTGGAAACAGGTATTGAGTAGAGATTGTGATGAAGATTGTTAATTTGTTTCTAGATTAGTGTTAACGACCGTGACGGCCTTTTATATCGAAGCCATTCTGCAGGTCGCAGAGGGTCAACTTCATATCTAGAATTTCGTACAACGTATATTTTGCGTATTAGAGCATGTCGAGCACAGCCACAACTTGCGTACAGATAGATGTCTTGCAATTGTTCAAAGTTGGGATTGATGAATACGCTTGCACAGCCGCCTGTATAGGGTAACAACTCACGTAAGCTGAGCGTATACAGGCGTAAGAGCGTATTTGACGAACTGATCTGAAATCAGCCAATCGCAAGACTGGATCAGCTGAAATCACTCTTGCGGAAGTTCCATCAGATGGGATTGGCTGAACAAGTCGAGCGGGCTGTGAAAAACAACCAGCTTGACTCTCTAGCTCACTGCTAATCTCTCGGGCCAAGACCGGGAGGCCCGGATCAAACGGGTGCGAGAGTCATGAAGTGGAGGGAAGACCCTGTCAAGACTGGTACTAGATGTTGTTCAGGCTAGTCCCTGCTGTGATCTAGCCATATGAAGCGTTGGACCTGAATAGAGTTCGCTGGACTGCAAGACCAGCTGGCTGCCTTTTGATCCACGAGGTACGTATCTCTAGCAGTCAGCCTCAATCCAACTAGCATCTCACAATATCGCCTCTGACTTTTATGACACATTCCCATCTTAAATATGGGCCATCTTAGATCCGCCGAGATGAGGGCGGGTGGATACAACATGTCTCGGTTCCAATGCCCCGGTTCGGTAGATATGAGCGAGACCAAACCTCAGCAACTGTCAAACAAGGTAATTCAAATGAAGATTAACGAAAATACTTTTCGTTTCATTACACATTAAAAGAAAATCTATATAAAATTTTATACTAGCGGGATTGCCTTGTTGCTATTTGTGGTATATCCTCCAACACTCTTTTGCAAACATCTTTGTACTCTGCAGATGATAATTTCTAGACGACGCTGTAGTTGCGCTGATGTAAATGATTGGTTGAGCTGGCTTCGCTGATGGCATTGTCGTTTTGGTCTTCGGCTGTTGAATCGCTATCATCGAGCTTCTGCTCGCCCGTATGTGTGATCTTGGTGACGACTGTCTTCTTGATACCCTCAATCTTCTCTCTCTGCTCGAGCTCATACTCGTCATCCTCTCCGAGCTCAATATGTGTTCGGTGGTGGGCACTTGCAAGGGTGTTGCCGAAGCGAGTACCGTGGGCTCGGGAGGCTCCAGTTGTTCGTGATCGAGAGCTGTAATCGTTGCCACCGCCGCGGGGATCGTTGTTGCCGGCTCGGACGACCTTTCCAATAAGATCGGCCATGTTCATTTCGATGTGTAACTTGAGAAGGTAGACGAGGGGATGGAATTGAATGTAGCTGTGAATAGTGAGCAACTGCGGCCTGCATTTCAAAGAGAAGTGACTTACACGAAACCGTTGGGCAAAGACATCATGCAGATAAGGAGAACGTCCAGGGCAATGGAAATACCACAGAGCAACATGTTCATCTGATAGAGACGAGTGTACTTCTGAAGACCGTTGGCAACAAGACGCTGCTTGACAACGTAGATGAAGTAAAAGTTGAGAATGGCATCCATAATGGCAAAGATGACCTTTTCACATCGATCCCAGATCTCGTTTAGGTGGATATACCGCTCGCTAATCTGGAGACGGGCAGGAACCCAGATGCAAAAGACGCTGATGTTGACCGACAAAAGAATAAGGAAGCAAAGCCATTTGAGCTTGGTACCGTTGGATCTAACGACCATCAATAGGGAGACTCGGTTGATAATGATCTGGATAAGACATTGGACCTGTGTTGACCACCAGACAACTACAAATGGTCAGTTATCCATGCCACTAGTACTGAACGTAGGGTGTCTTACTGATAAAGAAGAAGAACTGCATGCTCGGTTCAATATTGCCCCGAAGGTAAAACCAACACATAATTCCCAACAAAAAACTCGAAATGATCTCGGCCCAAATCAGGGCGACGTAACCTGTGATCTTCTTTCTTCGCTGCCACGATGTTTCCGTTTGTCGAATGGCCTTGGCCATGTTAAAGACTGTGATGCCCAGGGACAGGCCCCAGGCAATAGAGGCGATGTTCATATCGATGTCATTGGGAAGGTCGTCGACGTAGGTATCGGGCACGAGGAAGCCTGTATGGTTGCCCGTCATCTTGACGTTTGTAATGCCCTGATTTCAGGGTTGTATTCAGTTGCAGATAAGAAACAAGAAACGAAAGCGATATATGAAAAAGGAATGTAGGTTGGATCAGAAACAGGATCGAAGCACGAAGGCGGAGTGCGTCTGGGATATAACAGGCAAGGGGATGGAGCTATTCTGCAGAACATTGGGCGTTGATTCTTCGCCTTGACCATAATTCGACTAGCATGACCCCTGTTTCTTCCATCCATTTTTTTTTCTTACTCTTTTCTAATGCACACTATCATCACCCTTAGTCTCAAACTGCCGATCACTTGCTAGGGATCTCATGGGATTCTCAATTTGACCGATTGTTCTCGAACCAAGGCGTGGCTTGCGAAACGGCGTTCTCAACAGAAAAGGGTTTAGCGGAGCCATACTAACCACTTGACTACCGACAACGATAGTTGGCCCAGCTTGCGTGCGTCTCCCCTCACCCACTTGGTCTACAGCCACACTGGGAATTCGGAGGCTAGGTCGTAGACCAGTTGGGATGGGCAAATGACTAGCAAACTCTATTTGAAGCCAACGCTGAGTCGCGTTGATCTCAGCTGAACGGATTTCCCACTCTTCTCCGCCCGGTACTAATGCCAAGAATATTGCACTGAAGAAAAAGGTCTTGACAGCTGTCTTTTGAGGGGCAGAGGGTCCTTGGAAGGGCCCTGACTGCTATCAAGTGCTGGTGATATCCTCATTGTGGGTGACAGTAATCTGACGTCCTGTTTGAAAGGCCTAAAAGGTATCCCCGTGTGTCTCATGTGGTTTGAGTTTGTCCTTGATCATGGACAAATTCAACAGCCTTGCCAACGTCTTTTCTAGGGCTGTGAGACTCATCCCAGTGTCTCTATACCATCGAAACCGGGTTAGAAGTAATCAAAAACGCCTCAACACTTGGCAAAACTCTTTTTTATCGCGTGAACATCACAACTGTTGATCCCCTAATCTCTTCACCTTCGGTGTATTCTTCGCTGTAAGATCTACCAAGTCAGTTCCCCGACAGGCCAACTCTTGTACGACTGTCCGGTCTGATGAGTGCTCCCGGGCCCCTTTTACTTGGTTCTGCTGCCCAGCTAGGTCCAGGATGCGAGGGTTAGTGTGTCTTGGTACGTATCGGTCATTTATGACCTAGATCCCTTCTCCGATCTTTCCACTGCAGATCCCGTCGGTACGATTCGAGGCCTCAAATGTCGGAGTCAGTCAGATAACAATAAGAGGGAAACAAATAAAGCATGAATCAGCGATTTACTCTACTGCACATTTGGTAGGCTTCTTGCTCTAGAAGGAATGCTAATTCTGAAACACACGCGGCTGGCAACCAGTACAATCCCTCACCTCACAGACAACGCTAACAAGTGAGAGGCTGACAGTAGTCGCCTGTTGGTCTCTGAAAGAAATTTGCCGCCACAGTAATCAACCAGGTATACGGAGTAGTAGCTCGAGCATTGCCCAGTAGCCCGGGTAGATTGGGTGCAAGGTAACCAAGATTAGAATGTCCCCTGCAAATCCGAGATTGATGTCTAACCCAACAAAGCATTCATAACCCAAGCACAACGTAATCGAGTCAATGATTGAATGCCGAATCTGCCGGGGTAATCCCATGATAGTTTACTCACAGACTCGCAATGAAAGGCAGTACATATCAACCTAGTGAGGAAAGCGACTACGATCTGTGGAACTCGCTGGCAAAAGCTTATCCCCAGATTGCACAGACAGCAGACTCTCAGACGCGCCTGGATTTAATGTGCATAAACGCCATGATGTGATGTTTGATGCCTAGAAGGGCTATGTTGTCACTGCAAAGCCATGGCGCTCTGGGTGTTGAGATGAATCCTGACCGCTGGACCGAGTAATGCAGCGCTGAAAACCCTGAGTCAGTGCAGTATTCTCTCCCGCTACCCGTCCGAGTCTAACCATTGTGGAATTGGGGTTTGAAAATCTTGATCTGCAATAACGCCGCAAACTCAATCCTTTGTCTTTACAGCAGAGAATTTCTGAGTAGAAAACATGAAATATAAATCTGGAGACTTGATCACGGTGACACGACACCCATTCAACCGCTTCCAGAAGAATTCCCTTCCAAAATGCAGGACGACAACGTGGCAGTTTTCTGTGTCTCACTCTCACAGGCTTTGCACATGCAGAGTTTGAGCTAGGTCCCTAGTCTGTTCTGTAGTTCTCCATGGAAGAGGGCGCCACTCGGGTTGTCCCACAAAGCATGAACGAATCTCTCTCTCCGAGGCTACTAAAAGACCCCTGCAGCGCTTGAGCTTCCGTGTTGCCCCGGACCCAGATCATGACGATCTCTCGTACCGACATCT
This sequence comes from Fusarium pseudograminearum CS3096, assembly GCF_000303195.2. Classification (NCBI taxonomy): domain Eukaryota; kingdom Fungi; phylum Ascomycota; class Sordariomycetes; order Hypocreales; family Nectriaceae; genus Fusarium; species Fusarium pseudograminearum. Next base: position 3,474,666 of record NC_031953.1, on the reverse strand, counting down.
CGGGAGAGTGATTTACCGGGCGATGAGACCGTAGATCTGGGTGCATGACTTTGCACAGATGAAATGCGTTGCAACCGTTGACCATGTCAAAGCAACATGTTGTTCAATACAAGGTTCAAGTGTTGTTGTCTTGTTAATTAGATTAGATTCTTGACTCCAAAAATATGTCACTCGCTAAACATTTTTTCTAGTCAATGTCATTCCATGCCTTAGCATCACCAACTAAAACAAAGTGGTGCCCTAAATCTCTCACTGTGACCCCTTCTTTTGGGACCTTTGTTTCCCATATCAAACCCTGGAATCCATTAGGTACCAACAATTCGGTCCCTTGCAACCTAGTGACAAACCCTGCAACTTGCCAAGAACTGTTCTATCTTCAGTCTAGCCCTTTCCCACACGAATCGCCCCTCACGCAGCCTCATGTGGAACCCCGTAAGATGAGACGGCGGATCCATAATAAACCGATCTCTCTATTCCTGAAAGGATGGACAATTTCACCACTCAAGATGGCTATTAGGAGATCAGATAGCAAAGATGAGCGCGACGGTACCTTTGCTATCTCTACAGTATCATCGACAATTAACAGGGTTCCGATAGATCTCGGAACTTGGGAATTTGTAGAGTCTTGAGGTTACTTTGGTAAACCATCCCGTATTAGACGTCTTTGAACTAAACTTGGCTGCAACGTTGGCCTACAAATTTGGCGGGCAACTTTGCATGACTCTTCTATTGAATGAGCTTAGTTAAGATGTTGAACAATTTCTGGTGCGCGTTAATCGCTGTGGCTTGTCTGTGTCCTGTCCGAGAGCATCATCTAATAAGCCACTGAATTTAAGCCACGTACATCTACCTCTTCTTCTTCACGTCTGCACAAATGTCTGTCATTCCCCTCATCACGCCATATTTGCAGAAAACATGACCGTATCCCAGAGCCCTACCGGTTGCAATTCCGGTGACCTAGCTTAGAGGCGTTCAGCCAACGTTGCACGGGACCCTGGGGACTTGATGCGGATTCCCGCGCCGAGTCATGAATATACTCAGCAGGTCGAATTAAGTCCATGCCCAGCCATTGGATCATCACTCGGCACAATGATGCCGACAAGGTCAGGAACACAGGAACCAGGGTGGGAAGGTGTGTCACACCGAGAGGGGGATCGCCAGGAGGTTATTAAATAGTCTCTTTTGTCGACATCGATCATTATGCTGCAGAAAATCACACGAGTCTAGACCTCACTGCTATGCCTGAAGTCCTGTTCACTTTCATGATACTGCTTACAGTGTTGCTGAAACGGGTTTGCCACTCATTTGGCTACTTCATAGCGAGCGCTGAGGATGAGGCGGTCTTGGTCAACAATCAAGCGCGCCAAGTACTGCCATAATTGCAAGAAAGATACGAAGAGGGGTTCAACTACTACTCATTGGGCATGGATTTCTAGTTTTCACGTGATGTGATGTTGATAGATTGTTTTGGTCTAATTGTGGCCTGATATGAATGTCCATAAGTGTCCGTGAGTGCCTGCATAGGTAGTCGTGGTTGGTTTTGTCTTTCGGAGTTTTGACATGTCATCCCATCATTCAACTCGCCTTTTACCCGTGGAGATCATTATTAGTCTTCTTCAACCCCATGGGGATGAACCTGGCTACAGCTTCCATCTGTCCGAAGGAATTGTGGTGGCGTTGCGCCTTGTTGAATAGTGCAGAGGGGTAAGTATGACAGGGTTGAATGCACCCTACATCACACAAGAAACGAGCACCTCCGCTTCTACACGGCTATTTGTTGCCACAAAACACAGACGACCGCGTAGTAGAGCGTGTCAAAGCAGCCTTAGAAATATTATATAGGATATTTATTCATTCAAAGGCTATCAACTGTTTGATTTGAACTAATAGGTAGTGCTGTTGTAATATAGATGAGTGCCGATGATGCAGCCTTTTGCTGTCACTGAGACCCAGGTCATCGATGCAACACCAGGCACAAACCACGGGTTAACTTTAACTCATTCCTCACTTGACTCCCCCGCCTCGTATTTCTTTCTCCAGATGACCTTTCCGTCCTTTGGATTCATTATGACTGCGTAGTGTGTTTCCTCATTCCTGATCTCATCATCCTCCAGAAACCTGATCACATCCCGGTGAGTGACGACGTCCCTTTGGTGCTTGTACCTCCGTTGACATGAAGAAGTTCCCTCCCTCCATAATCCTTCAAGGTGCCTCTTTCTATCCACAGATAGACTGACTAGCTCCGCCATGCCGAGTGCGTTGTCTGCCTCTTCCAACTCGGCGGCAGCCTGACGAAGAAGCGAGGGGTCATCTTCATGTTTGAGGTCATGATTGCAAACAGTCAGAAACGTGTCTGATTCGCGTATGGTGGCTGTTTTGTGGTCCTTCTCTACTAGGAATACGCGTTCTGGTTGGCAGAGGATGAGGTATGCCGCGCTTGATTCAGAGGTTGATAGTCGCTCCAAGACCTTTTGTACGTACTGGTCCGAGACACCTTGTTCTGCAGTATCCGTAGAGTCTCTGGTCGATTCTGCCTTGACATCTGCTTCTGCAGATTCATCCAGTAGGATATCTCTCAAGGCGCTTGATATAGATTGTCTTTGGCCAAGAACCACCATGGCTTGATTCCATCTAAACGACAACCTTTGCAGGATAGTATCACTTGCATGGCAGGGTCGAAAATTGAGGCTCATACTCAACCCTCTTCTGACACCAGTAAGTACCCCAACATAACCAAGATAAGTAATGGTGGTTGCGACAACAGGTCCTCCAGCATGACGAACAAAGTCGAGCTCAACGATAATGTGCCGTAGCCCTTCCATTCCCCAATCGAGGGTACGAAAATGTAGCATTCGAGTTTTCCCTTTTGAAATTGGCGTATCGAAAGTACGAACTCCCCCGCTTGTGCATCCCAGCAATAGATCTAGCAGAACGTTAAAGGCGACAAGAATGTGCATGGGCATATCCATGGCCTTTGAAAGGCCTCTCAGCTCAGCCGTCTCTTCATTGGAGTGGACGCAACGTAGAATATATCGTGATAAACTGGCAAGGCGATTTCCGATCGACCCACCTGCCAGATCCGTGAGTAACATGGAATAGAGCGAACGTAGGTTACATGAGTCGATAGATTGTTGGAATTGAGGAACGATATGGTTGTAACGAACTTCTGGCGGCAAAGAAAGATCGACAACGAACTTTGGGATAGTTGAAGCTTCCGGCATGGCGAATAATTCAATATTGTTGAGATGATGTTGTTGGAGGGTTGAAACAGTAAGTGAGACATGTAGGACTCATGTAGTCACGGCTGCCTAGGACCTTTAGTATGACGTAACGCAGGATTACTGTCAACTTGCAAGGATATTGATGATATTTGATGATGGTTCGTACAACCTTAAAAAAAAGAAGAAAAAAAAGAAGTTGCCCTGTATCGAGAGTCATAGAAAGTAGGGCATGAACGCAACCTTAATCTCGCACAATACAAAATCACTGTGAGACCTGCTCAGCAGCCCACATCCCCTTCTTCCAACACAGATATTGATGATATAATAATTAAATCATAATTAAATCTTCATCTGAGACTATTGTCAAGCTGATTATCCTTGTCGAATACGGAACCGGAACATCTAACTCCCCTCAATTATACAAGTGTTGCCTAATCTTACCTAGGCAGCAAGTCTATGCATCAGCTTAAAAATAACTGCATATCACCAACTGTTATTTCCAACAAAACCACAATGTTGACATGTCGAATCTTGGTTGTTTCGTTAATATCTCTAATTATGGGCATAGTGCAAGAATGACACAGTTAGGAGCAAGGAGATATCACAGTCCCTCTCACGAGTACCATATTACTATGGGTAGCACCAAGCCACCTCAGTTATACTTTGGGTGCTGATGACGGCGGTGTCTGGGCTATTCAAACAACAGAGGATGAATCGAACGATAAAGGCTTGGGAAGAATCAATAACGCCTTTACAATGGTGGAGCGCTGCCAAATGATAAAGGAATTGGGAGGCACATTCTACCCAGAACCGAAAGATTGTCCTTATCTTGATCTTGATGGAACAAAATGATAAAACATGAGACCGAATACTAGTATCCCATACAACAACTAATTTTAACAAACACCTAAGTGGTGCTATTCCCACATAACCACTCTGGCATCACAAGAACACTGCCACACTTGACCGATTCATTCTTGAATTCGCACGATTTGGTGAGTGGCACTTGGAACTCACTATTTTCTTCAGATGGGTTCCTAACCATGTGTCTGACTAGATGGAGATTCTAACTAAAGACGTTTGACAGAATGCTTGACAACAGCGATATGCATGCCTCGCGATCCATATCAGGTTTTCGAATGGAAAATAAAGCAACTTGGCCGAGACAAAAAGGCTCGGTTCGGCTGGGCTGACCAACTCGTTCGAGGAAGACGGGGTTTGTATTGGCTCAATGTAAAGCTGAAAATAGTGGCTGCATTTTGGTAGACGCGAAGTTACATCTCCCGCGTGGAGTCAATCCATTGGTTGCTGCAGGACATTTGTGCTTACTATTTTACCCCATCAGCAAGACCCATCATGGTCTATTGCGACTCGTCAAGACGGAGAACCTCATCATATGCAGTAGTATATAGGCTTGGTAGCATTCGGGGCTCCATTCGGCAACGTTGTGCTACCCCAACTGCGTATCTTGTGCACCTGACTCATCTGCTTACGGCTGACACTCCATTTAATAAGGACGACAGAACACAATCAGCCTTGAGATCCATTCCACTGATTTTCATCTCATTACTCTAAATCTCATTTTCAATCTTTGCAATGGAAACTACTCTTGACGTCCAGGACTGGAAGGATATCGAATCCCTTATCCAAAAGGCGTTGGGTGCTCGCGAGGCATATCGAACTGGTACCAAAGATGCCCGCGCGATGGCTGCAGCTTGGAGGCCTATCATGCGACTCTTAGCAAAGTTCCCCGAAGGCACATTCACCAAGAACAACAACCAAGACATCGCCGACATTGACCCGTACGGCAAGGAAGTCCTCACTGCATTCACAGAGGGCATGTGGGCATTTAGTTTGGGTCCTGTGCTGGACGATCTGGATTGTCCTCAAACTGCCACCGATCTCTACTCGTATTTTGGTCAGGACTTGTATCAAGTCTGGTACAATTCTGAGCCGAAAGACAAGAACAATTGGGCCGCTTTGTTCCAGGATGTCACGAACAAAGTCGCTGACTACAACCTGATTACAACCGATACTACGGCGCGCTCCGGTCTAGACAATTCGCCACGGGCAGCTATGGCTGCGCATGCTTGGGTCATTACAAACTCCATGTGTGGTAGTGGTGATGTTGGTCATGCAATTGCGAGCGAAGCAAGACAGCTTTGGGAAACCAGATGTGGCCCTTTTGTAGTGTCTCACAACTAGCCATGCGACAATTATTTCAATGTTGGTGGTGGTTCGGATTTGGCTCGACTTTCTTAACCTCTGTGTGGCATCATGTTTGTTGACCCAATATCAGGTTTTCTTTCTGTACTTCATTATCATGTAACGTGTCTTAGTTTGTTGTATCAAGTCAAGTAATCGCGTTCTATGAATTGATTATTATTGTTTCTATCTCTTTGTTGCCTTTGAGCTCTACTATTCTATGTCTATATCTGAATGCCCTTCATGGGATATGTCTGGTTCGAAATATCTTTATACAAATGATTGGTATTGGCCTGAAATTGGCCATGCAATCGACGAGACAAAGACGTCATGATACTTCGACTCAACAACTCAGGTACCTTTTCTTTCGTGTGCCAATTATGGCTAACAAATACACCCTGACACTCACACTGCCCGTCGGCCGCATACTCATTGCCATTAGCATGGTTGCAAGGAATGTTCACGATCTCGTTCGTCCTGTTGAATTCATAGCGGATGTAGTAGGAGAATGCGCTCTGCTCGTGGGCCCAATTGAAATTCCAGTGTTCACAGCCGGAGATACTTCGAGGGCAGTCTTCCCATCTCTTGTACATGTCTTGTGTCCGTTGACTCGCTTGGGAGATAACGAAGCCGGTGTTGAGAATAAGGTTCCCATGGGAGTCGTAGTCCGCTTTCCAGTCAAGGTCGTAGGCCATGGCGACTAGTGATTCCTTGGTAAATCCCCAAAGATTCATAAGCCATTCCAGAGGCAAGTCGAGGTGGGTGAAGACTGCGTCGGAGTCGAGGGAGACGACAATATCGTATTCCTTGAGGGCTTCTTTGGCGACAGCTGGCTTGATCCAGGTACCATGGCGATCAGGGTAATTGGCTGCTCGTACTAGTCGATAGTCGTATCCATGGATCATAGCTGTGAAGAGCCAAAGTCAGTAAACTATCATATCGCGGGTTGTTGTTAGCATACCATATAGGTAGTGATTTAGATGACCTGCTGTTCTACCAGGAAGCGTTGGATAGTATAAAGGGCATTCGTTCAACATGGTGTTTTCGTTATTTGCACTGAGACGTGTATCCGTGTCGATGAGGACAACCTTTTTCCCAAGTGGCTTCTTCCATCGCATCTGATTCTCTGGTATTTCGAAACGCTCTCCTTTATCCGTGACAAATACCCGTTCTTCGAGGGGGTGGATCAGAGGTTTCCATAGTTCTGCAAGTAATGAAGGAAGTGCTGCATCGTTTGCATCTGTGGTGTTAATCTTCTTGTGACAGTTCGGCTTCAAGGCATCTATTATTTTGGGAACGGGGGGCTGGGGCTGAGTCCTGTTTGAGATGGCGATGTCAGTCAGAGCAGAGAGAACAAAGGTTTGAAAAAGCCTACTGTTGGGGCTGTTGAGCCGGTTGGGGGTATGGCTTAAAGAGGAAGTACGAGGATAGAATTAATGTACTAAAGCAGAATATAACGCCGATCAACAAACAACGCCTAGAGTTTTGCAAGACACCCATCTTTACTTTCCTCCCAAAGGCTAAGGGCAAATGACTCTTGAGGAGAAGATAAACGAAAACTTGGAAAGTAGGAAATCATCATCAGAAACATCGCAGTCTCTGGAATGTATATCAAAAATCCAGCTTTCGTTTGATGAGCCACAATAGGGGATATCTTTACAAAGAGCTGAAGTTGACAAGGGAAAGGTGGGTCAACTACCGGTTCAAAGCCCTGTGGTGCAACTCTTTCGGTACTGAATTACAGTCATGATACGACTCAGCCAGTCGTCGCGGGTAATCTTTGTCATCTAATGGAGCCTAAAAGCTCGGAATTATTGTTTTATACCTTATTGGGTAATTGCCGACTGCAGGGGAAAGGTTCTGGATCGCCATGAGGAAGGGATTCCTAGCCCAGGATAGGACTAACATGGTGGAACTCCCTTGCCTGTCAGAATCAACTGCGTATGTACTAACAACCTCTGGACTGACTCGCTTAAATAATATTACCGTCGTAAAGATTTGCAGCTCGTGTTCATTGTTCTTTACTTTGCGATACAACAGACTGTTGGTAGTAGTTAAGTTGTCTGTAATGCTGTATCTACTATGGTAGTCATAATTAATGCTTCGTCTGGCTTTCCGCAATTTCTGGCCCACAGCAGTTTGTAGTAAGCTGACGAATGCAAATCTAAAGTTTGAAGGATTTATTGACAGGATGGATATGTCTGTACTTGTCTGTGCGAGATACATACGTCGCCTGTTGTGGCTTAGACCAGACAACGCGGCATTGAAACTTATTTTACGACAATTGGCAACAGCGCAGTCTCATGATTCGCAGTCGCTTGTAAAAGGTCTTCCATAAGAGGTAAGCGCCGACTTTTTACGACTAAACCAATTGAAACAGAGTTACAGCCAGAGGCACTCCGAGGAGAAGTAAATCAACAGCCCTCACTTTTGCGCCGCTGTCTTCTTTCCGACCCTTTTCAACCAAAGATTCCCGCTCATCGTCATCAAATAATTCGCTTCTTCTACCAGTACTCGTCGCTGAAGACCATCCCCATACATTGTTATCTGTCTTTGTAGCCTCCGCAATGACAGTACCCGTGTACCACTCTGTCATCACATCCGCCGTGTATCCATTTTCCATACAGTAAGAGGCATAATACAATCTCATAGATGACGCATCTTGCGACTCGACTCCTGCTGAGCAACTTGCCTGGGCGCAAGAGTCGATGTGCTCGCTGACGAGTTTCGCTTTGTCTTTATTGGTTGCGCAGTAGCAATCTTGCTTATACGGTGTACCACAGTCCAGCACACCGCCGACGTCGGTGTTTGCGTTGTTGGGCCGGAAAAGACATGGTTTGACGCATTGATTTACATCCTGAGGGATTTTATTGAATATTCTGACTTGTTGAGTTACTGCCTGAGTGACAAAGACGAATAAGAAAGTGAGTTTTGGCATCATGATGAGATAATTCGACAATGGAGGTATTGTGATATGCTTTGGGTTCGTAATTATGTTTGTTTGGATTGACTTTATCCGGGGTCAAAGGATCCGAAATTGGGATGGGCGGACATAATACGTGACTTACCAACAGCTTCTTTGGGATACCTTTTACTTTATCAGCTCATTTCATCTCGTTATTACGATAATTCTTTATATCTGCATCGGCAAGCATCATTGTTGGCAGCGGCTACAGGGCCAATCACAAGGTCACTCTCTCATCCAGCTTGTAGATCTCTGTTTCATCCAGGGCCGGTTGGCTACTATCACACATATCACCAACACAATTCTTAGCTGCCAAAGGTGAAAGAAGGACTTACTCATACATCATGCAAGTTCAGTTTGCTCACTCTAAATAAAGCATGAATTATTATTTCTATTGAGTGGTTGGTACACATGAATGTGCATGGATGGTTAAAGTGAACTGATATCACTTTACCCCACCAAGCTAGAGACCAACAAAGACCGAGCATTTTCGTACTTATTCTCGGTCTTTATCACAGATCTTATTGGTTGAAATATATTGCTCGGTCTTTGATTTTCAAGATTAACTCAGATCCAACAACGGCCACAGCCAAGTTACGCGTCTGACGTATTATTGCTTACGGAAGATTCTTCCATAGAATATATGTGAAAGACCGAGAAATAATGAGCTAGAGGTAAATGATAGTCAGCGCAGTAGCTGCCTACTTAGACCATTCCAAGCAAAACTGTCGTTTGTGTCAATATTTAAATGTCAGCTCGGTCTTTTACTTGGCATCTGACTTTGCATATCATTCCCTTGGCAACACCGAGATCAAAGACTATCATCATGTTATATAAATTGAAAGACCATTGCCGGAATCACTGGTCATGTTCAAGTCAAACCACACTCATCACCAACTGCCACACTAAGAATGAAACTTATTACTCTTTTTTCACTCTTCAAAGCGACGCAGGCACTGCTTATTCCTTCACCTCCCGGCCCATACCATGTTGCCGTCAAGAACATGGAGCTTGTAGACCAAAGTCGCATCGACCACTTTGCACCAGAGCCCAACACCAAACGCCGCATCATGGTATCAGTATACCTACCCGTCGAAGCCCATCATCGATGCAAAGCTCAAGTTGTACCGTATATGCCACCCCTAACGGCGGGTGTCTTTGGTAGCCTCGGGGCCAGCCTCGGAATCCCAAATGGTACGATTGAAAGTTTCAACATGGAATTCTGTGACTTGTCTACCATAAAGCCGAAGAAGGGTCATCGTTCCAAGGAATTCCAAGTGGCTATCTTTTCACCTGGTGCTCAAGGAACGAGACTTGTTTATGGCGCGATGGCTAGATCGCTGGCCAGCATGGGGTATATCATTTTGACCCTTGATCATACGTATGAGACTCTAGTTGTTGAGTTTCCTGATGGAAGTGCTGCATATGCAACAACAGGTAACACTTCAACGCTTGTCATGTTGGAGGTGCGTATACAGTCCTGACTGCTAGCTATCGGGTCTGCTAACACATCCAGGCTCGCACCAAAGATGTCTCGTTTCTCATCTCACAACTTTCCAACAGAACTCTGACAAACAACCTCTTTGCCCATTTTCCCGGTACCTTCAACCCAGACAAGGTTGCCGTGTATGGACATTCTTTTGGTGGGTCGACTGCAGCTGTCACTGTCCAACACGACCATCGCGTCCTCGGTGGCCTTAATCTCGACGGTCCAATCTATGGATCTGTCAACCACCAAGGATTCAAGAACAGGCCCTTTGTGCTCGTGAGCGTTGACGGGGACAATGGTCTAGAGTGGGATGAATTCTACAGCAAGATTGACGCGTCCAAGATGGAGTTGAAGTTCTTCAAGACTCAGCACTATGCTTTCACAGATGTGCCTTTATTGTTGGAAAAGGTCAATGTGCCTCCTGAGCCGCAGTCAATTATTGATGAGACATTTGGTACTTTGGATGGGAGAGGAGTTGAGAAAGCTACAAATGAAGCTATGGTTGGGTTGATGGATTTGCTATTCACGAACAATAGCAAGACACTTGAGAGGATTGGGAAACATGTCAATATTCAAGTACTTCGAAGTGATCTGGTCAAGAATAGTTAGATTCATGGTCTTTGGACAGGCACCTTTAGTCATGGATTATCGAAGAGATCGAACTGCTGAATCTTAACTCGGATTGACATGTAGCCTATAGCTTAACTATACATTTATGAGCTTTGGGTGCAATCAAGAAGTGATTCTCCATCGCCATCATATCGTCAGTCATCTCCACACCAATCTTAACCCCACGACATTCTCGAAAGAACAGTGCAGCTCCGAGTCTTAATTCCATATAAGCCAAGTGCATTCCGATACAAATTCTAGAGCCAGCTCCGAAAGGGGAAAGCGCAGCTTTCTGGGAAGCTGTCATCTTGAACTTGTCCATAAATCGGTATCCATCAAATCTGGTCACTATCAGTACGTGGATTCATTAGATTATGGGGGTCATACCTTAGTGCATCAGGCCAGATGCTTTCGTCACGATGAAATGTATATGCTTGTGTGCTGACAACGGTACCTCCTGAAAGATATTGACCAACAAGGGTAGCACCCTTGCTGGGGACAACACGCGGAAGTGCACCAGGTGCTGCGCCATATAATCTAAGAGTCTCTTCGATAATGCTGTTCAAGAGCGGTGCATTTTTGAGTTCGTCAAATGTCAACTCATCACTAAGCGAACAAACTTCTTCCTCTAGCTGGGCTTGCAGCTGAGGGTGCTTGAGGACAGCCCAGACAAGATATGTCAAAGTGACAGCTGTCGTATCCGATCCAGCAATAATGAGGTTACCTGCTTCTGCCTGCACACTCGATGCTGTGAGTGTTGTCTTTTCTTGGCCATCGGCTTCAGCTACCATCTGACTGAACAGATTGGCCCTGTTTAGTCCATCCCCTGCACTTTGCATGTTCCTGACTGCCACGGTGCCGTGATCGTAAACAACATTGTCGGCATTCAAGAGCGTCTTTAGACCTTGGGATGGGATGAATTTCAGAAAAGGGTAGATCCAAGACAGCTCTGTTCTGATGCCACTGTTGATCATGGCCAACTGGATTGAGTCGATGTAGCGTGTTTGCTAGAATCATCAGTAAATATTATTGGTCTGTCACTGACATTTACTTACCTTGCCCTGTTCTAGCATATGGAATGACTCCCCAAAAGACAAATGCGCAATCACATCTGTAGCCATGAGGGTCCACCATTTAAACACATCAGCGCCAGCTCCGAGAGCATCCTGCTTAATCTTCTGAACGGCGAGGCTAGTCTTTTGTCTGATCTCGGGCTCCCAGTTGGTAAGCAAGGAACCGTTGCTGAAAGCGCGAGCAAACAGTCTTCGGCGAGCTGAATGCTGATGAGGATCACGCATAGCAAAGATGCCGGGCTCACGGCCAGGTGTTATGCCATCATACCAAGCTGACTTGAGGAATCCTGCGCCAATCTTGTGCACTGCAGAAACAGCTTCCGCGTCACTGACAGATACCTCCCAAGGGGTGAGCCGGACGATAGGACCGTATCTTTGGTGAAGTGAATGGACATAGTGTATCCTGTTACCAGTAACAATGTGGAATTTGAGAACCAAGTGTGTGAAATTAGTGTACCAAGGACCGGGCACGCGACGTAGAGGTGAGGAGAGTGATGTGACCAGGGTGTAAGTTGCGATGACAAAGAGAAAGACACCAGCGAGCAAAGGCGCTCCGGGAGTAGTAATGAGAGTCATTTCAAAAACAGAGATTCGGCCTCTTATTTAAAGTCAATTGATAATCGCATATGGTCGTGAATGTGTCTCTTTATGAACGAGCATCTTTATGTACCATTTCATTGATCATCGGAAAATTGGAGGTACCGGGCCCACAGCGGCCCTTGTGACCCCCACATCCCGATTTACCCCATTCCAAACATGTCAAGATATCAGGACAATTAGCAACAACATTGATTTTTGTTCTATCGCAAGTTTCAAAGATATTTTATGTCACAAGGTACAAGGATGAACGCTTGATCTTATTGACCTTGAGACGTTTCAATTTCTATACACAATTTTCCTATCTTACAAATTTCCATCCATAATGAGAGACATCATTCAAGCGAGTGGTGAACCAAATCCATGTCTTCCTCTCTAGAGCACATCAGGAGTGTCCTCGCCCTCCTTCTTCTCGAGAGGCTTATCCAGTCCAAGTCTCTGACGGGTGCTGTAAGTAGCAATGGAGCCGTTGGGGTCGGCCTCGGTGATGAGCTCCTTGCGGCGGGTGTCGACCAAAAGGCGGATGAGATCAGGGCGCATGTAGTGGCCTGCAAAGTCAGCGAGGACCTTGGTGAGGTGACACTCGTTGAGATCAATATCAACAAAGAGAAGACCATCAAAGTCCTTCTCAGGCTTGACAACGAGGCTGCCGTCGGGTCGGTAAATACGGGCGTGGCCGTTGTAAACCGAGGGGTCGGTCTCGGGCTCAACACCTTCGGGAGTGTTGATCTTCAGACCCTCGACTGAAAGGCGCTGGAAAGGAGCAAGTGTCCAGGTACCGGTCTCAATGGCATACTCGGGAGTGACCAAGTCAGAGGCAGGGTCGGCATAGTTGGTAGCAGGGTCAGGGTAAACCTGGCGCTCCTTGCCAGGGTAGATAGGCCATGCAGCAACGTGAACCTGCTCGCCAGCAGAGACATTGAGAGACTTGAGGAAGGGGTTCATGTTCTCCCAGCAGTTGAGCTGACCGACACGGCCAATCTCAGTCTCGCTGACAGACATGAAAGTGTCACCAGCTCCATCACCGTAGACGAGCTTCTCAACGTGAGTGGGCTTGATCTTGCGGCGGTGGTTGATAACAGCGCCATCAGGACCGATCAGAACCTGGGAGAGGTAGAGAGTGGCGTGGTCAATCTCGGAGAATCCCAGAGAGACAAAGATCTGGTTATCACGAGCAGCGCGTCGGATGCGGCGCATCTCTTCGGAGTCGACAGCCATGGAGTTCTCACGGTATCTCTTGAGCATGGGGAGGGACTGGAGGTAAGTGACCTTCCACATCCAGTAAGGATATCCAGGAATCCCTGTGATATCAGTATGTCATTCAAAAGTTAATCAACAAGTGAGAGAAAACTTACAAACTTCAGGGAAGGCAACAAACTTGCAACCGGCTTGACCAGCTTCATTGATGAAGTCAATGGTCTTGCGAACACCGCCCTCGAGATCGAACCACTATGTATTGTTAGTCGATGAATTGTTGTCTTGATGGTAATGGACTCACTCCAGGCTCGGAGGTGACAGCGGCAGCCTTGTACTTGGTGATAGCCATATTGAAAGTTGATCAAGAGATGTTTGTTGAAGGTGTTTGATTGTGGTTGTAGTGTTTCTGTGTGATGATGAGAGTGATGTAGATTATTTGGTCGTGACAGAGCTAGATATTTATACCAGAATTCAAATTCGAGAATTTGGTATAAAGCACTGACTGTCGAATTGATATCAACACAACAATCCGAGACGCCGAAACGTTCCGATATCTCCATCAAGATTCATGATCAGTGCACAACAGAGCATGATCGATCACGAATTGCATAGAACACGCAAGTATGGTAGCACCTGTGCACTCACAGGGTTGTATACAGGTCGCGATCTGAACCAATGGCAGAGCCGCATCATGAGTTTTGCTGGACTAGATCTACCGGCAATTACAGAATCTTAGTCAAGGCCTAGGTAGCCGCTTATGGGCCATGATGGCATAAAGCGGCATGTTCGGGATCTGATGGCATGATAGCCCACATTATAGACTGCGATATGCGAGGCGGGAGTTGCAAGTCGCCGCTGCGGCGTGTTGCGGGCCGCAGATTTATATGCGGTGCGGCGAGCGGCCTTCTATCATGACAACATATTGGAGACACCTGTATAGTAACAACTTGCACATCAATGCATGGATTGATAGTTTTCGTAACAATGTCCACTGAGCATGTTAATTTTTCTCGTCATGAGGCGACATGTTCCGATAATGCCCGGGTTGATCCTGGAAGATTGACTGAGGCATGAAATTTACGATACTCGTGTCCTTATACTGATGAAGTGCGAAAGTGTCAATCTGAAACATAACCATTGAGATTGATTCTTTTAGTTGCTGTTTGTCTGAGTATTGTTGTTATCATGTCGATTGAGACATTATGATGAGCCATATGAACGGTTTAGTACGACAGTACACTGCTTCTCGACCTATCAAATGAGTTCCTTTGCACTCTTTTTTCCTCAAATATTTTATGACTGTAGTGAAGACTATAAAAAGAATCTGAAGAATATTCTCATCTTCATTAAGTTGGTGTTGATCGAATAATATATTACCCTAAACTTGATGTTTAAATGTGGTGTTTCAGATAAACAGAAACCAAGTCTCCGATCCAAGACATGTTTCGGAATATTATTAGTCCCACATTTATTGGAAGAGAAGACTTTGTTTTCTATCAAACACCAAGATAGATCACATGGGAAATAAGCTCACAGCCACAATCAACCATCATGTCATAAGACATGTCAGAATTCGACGTCTGCAATTATGTGTGGGGATTCTTATCTCAATAAACTCTATGTCGTACCTTTATTAAAAATGAAGAAGAAGAAAAAGAACCTAGAAAAGTCTCGACTCAAAATATACCAAGATGAAACAAGACTGCCCACCAACATCGCGCCTTTGACAAAATGTCGTCGCTGCGAACCTACCTGATCGCAGAACCCATACTTTATGGAATACTACTCATCCCGAGTATTCTCATTGCTAAACGACATGGCAAGCCAGGATATCTTGGTTGGGGACTTGTCACACTCCTGTGTGTGATGCACGCTGCCGGCGGTGCCATGCTGCTGACTGGAACTCGTTATGGCATGACTGTTCTCACCAACTGCGCCGGCGTGCTCCTCCTAGCCTCTTGCGGTATTTGGTGGGAAGCGTACGTATGACAATCTATTTCGAAGCTGGAATCACTGACATTTTGACCGCAGTAATCACCATCTGGAATCGCTTGACATGGCTGCAAAGATCAAGGTCGGTGTGGTCCACTTCCTTGTACTTGTTGGCGCAGTCTTGATGGCCATGAATATCAGCGTACTAAGTGGTAGAATGCAAGCCTACATCGCTTGCGGATGCTGGGGAGTAGCATGGCTAGCAGCTTTTGCACAAGCGATCATGAGCATGAAGGCTAGTGGCGGTTTTGGAGAGCCTACTCAAAAGGTTGGTCCCAGCTGAACCCCCCTACGACACCAAAACTAACTTTTTCAAGCTCATTACTGCGTCAGTGCTTGGTGTAGTCTGCGCTGGTGTTCGTATCATCTTTACAATTCTGGCCAGGACGAGAATGGTGTACGGATTACATCCAAGAGGTGGCAGTTTTTTGATGACTCTGTCATGCGTGTTTTTCCCCGAAGCTCTCGCAACGATTGCCTTTGTTGTCATTGGAATGATGACGCGTGGAATCGGTGGTTGAGAGAATGACCGAATGCGTGGGACCGAATTACGACACCAGCATCCAGTTGTCCACTGCAGCAGAACCTTCTTATGCTTGGCTGCGAAGTTTGTGCGAGTGCGATTTGACTTGGCCCATCGCTGATAGAGCGGAGTCGAATCCTGTGGAAGATCTTACTAGCCCGTGTCCCTGAACTTTGTTGTAAGACACGTGGCTTCAGGCAACTCGACTCCGTTATCTTGAGCACGATATGTTTTAGCGATTGATTGGTAGATTGTATGAACAAGCTTTACAGCCATAGGCGAGCCAAATTGATAGATGTCTGGAATGATATAACATCGACTTATTTGAACCGGCGGACTACATATGTCACGACTGAGATGAAATTGGTGTTTAGACCATGGCCATATAAAGGAGCTTTTTCCAAGATATGTGACTGTGTAATGTAGAGCTCATCTCCAGAGCTACTGTCAATATCTGAATATCATAAATTAATTGGTTTAAATTGCCTAGCCATCATATCTCTCATGGGAATGCATAACCATCTCAGGGTGTTGAGCTCAGAGAATAAACATACCAACCCCCAAGGCAAATAGCGCATACTTGTATCCGCCTGAATTATCAACCCCAAGTAATCCAGCATCATTGCTTCCTGAAGATTCAGACTCCGATAAGCCAGTCTCAAGGGATGCAGTTGCTGTTGAAGAGGTGCGCTGGAGCGATGCAGTGCTCACATAGGAGACAGGTGTACTGATGGCTCCGTGACTAGAACCTGGGCTATGTTCATCCTTGGATATTTCTGTCCCAATCAAAAAGGGTTTGGACTTGGATGAACCTGAGTCTCCGCATACCTTATGGACAAGCTCAAGTTGGCCGTCCCAGTAGTCGGTGGCAGGGTCAGAACCGACCATCCAAGACGGACTCCCGGTCATTGCAGTAATAACTTTGCCATAGCAAGGATGGCACAGCTCTTCGTAGGGCCTCTGCTCGTCGTCGTCGATCTCTGAGAAACCTTCGATAATTTCTTGCGATCAAGTCAGCGATGTACTGTCGAACGAGTTCGGGAATCTCTTGCTTACCTTGGCAGTATCGGCCTGTTTTGGGGTCCTTGACACACGTCTCATTGAAGGCCCGCCACATCTCACCACCGTACCCTGTATGCGATACTTTGTCTAGCACGAGGAAATTGTCCTCGCCGTTGTCGCATGCATCGGTAACTGTATCATACCAGCTTTGGAGGGAATCGTAGCAGGTGTCGGTGCAAACAGAGTCAGCGAGCTTGACTTTCTCCTTTGTCCACTCGGGATCTTCTGTCATTATTCCGGAGAGAAACTTGTCGCAGTGAATCTCGGCTTCTAATGCTTTGTTGCAGGCTGTGTTGGTGATAGTGCTGTCGTCAAGCTTTCTTATATCGGGAATAGTCGAGGCCGTGGCACTCGTCGACAGGCTCAACACTAAAACGAGATTGAACAACATTTTGATGGTATTTCTTCTGCTCAATAGATAGATGACTGCGATGGTAAACTTGCACAAGTATAGCGGACTCAAAAAGAATAACGTCCATTCTCATATGTACTCTCTAGACAGTCTAACTAAGTGGAAACGAACGGGGCGCCGGAAGTAACGTTTTTTTGCCCGGCGGCCGACGAGTTATCGGTCAAGATGTAATGGAGTAGTTAATTACCATCGGTCAAATGCGATCGTGAAACAATGGCATGAGTAAGAGTCCAAGACTCCAAAAGAGAGGTCTTTTGCGCGCGCTAGAGACGCCAAGTCGGCTCAATAAAGGTATTCCCGACTAAACCCCCTGTCTAGTGCCATCAGGACCCTTATTTCACGTAACATATTGTTGGTTGTGAGCTTTTGGGTGTTGGTTGTCTGTTGCTAAGACTGCATAGTTTAATTACGACCATAGGCGAGCACTAAATAAAGTGACATTTCATAGAGTACAGTGGGACAATGTCTGTTTCTCGGTTACCGATCCGATGAAAAGTCTGCTCCCAGGCTCCAGCGTATGGTTTGGAGTGGACAACCAGTCCAAGCGAAAAGCATCCAGTGTAGTACGATACACTATTTTGTATCTTTGTACAGTAACCCTCACAGACGGCTGTTGGACCGTTTCAAGATATATCTCGTCTCGTACCATAAGAGGGCTGCTGACTCAATGGTTTGTTATGATAGAATACAAACAGGTGGTTAATTGAACCATTGGTTGATGCTCTTTGGTTTCGGATTGAGAGAAGTAACAGTTATTAGAATCTAGGATCTAACGGCCGGGAAAAGGATGTTGAGAGGATTATCTTGTTTAGGTAGCTTGTCAAGCAACTCTGATGGTGTTCAATCCTCAGCCATGAAGTTGTTACAGGATAGTCTTGGTTTGGATTACTGCCAAGGTCATACTGAAGGCACTCTCCTAAGTTTCTAGACAACACACTTTTACCTATTGCATCTCAATGTACTAAGATAGATAGGAATACAAATGAGGAAGATATAAAGTAGAATTGTCTCGTTTAAAGTCTAGGGTGAGGCTACTGCTCATTTTGCTTAGTACATGATTGTCAAGACTAGACTCCCTTGTATCCAATAAGATCAGGCCGCGTGGCCTAATGGCTAAGGCGCTAGATTTCGGTCCTCAGCAACTGATCCCTCTAGAGATTCCAGGTTCGACTCCTGGCGTGGTCGATTGACATAGCTGATTTAACTTTTGGTGGTTTGCCATAATTGTATCTATTTTCCTCTTTTTTTGCTTCTCGTCTAACATGATATTTTACACATTATGATTGAATGCACTGCATTGAACCCAGAGTGGACGCGTTGGTAGTGACGCGACTGGTACGTGCTGAGGCAGATAATGCTGTAGTATGCATGTCACAGTTTTGTCCCAATTAAAATAATCACAGGTAATTTGATGCAGGGCAATTCTTTGTGGAAGTATGTTATTGCCATACTTTATCATCTATTCATTATACTATCTATAACCAGCTTTCCTAAAACCATTCCGTGAGTCCTAACCCAAATCATTTCATTCAATTCACACTCTTAAGTAGTGAAGGGGTTGAAGTCAACGCCCAGACGGTCAGCCTCAGACCTAATCTTCTTGTTCTTCTTGGTAAGGAACCACTTGATGAGAGTAGCAAGCGTGATACCGAGACTGGCAAACACAATCTGAAGAATCATGGCCATAGTGTAGCGAGGCTGATCCTTGTCGGGAAAGAAGTAAGGCGAGATAACATTGCCCAAGTGTCCAAAGATGTTGACAATGGCACCAGCGGCAGCTCGCTTCTCGGGTGTCTGACTCATGGTAGAGACAGCCCAGGTGTACTGCAGAGTGTTGGCAGAGAAGCAACCAGCCGCGTAGAGGAATGTCATGGCATAGCGGACGGCTGCGTTTCCGGTCGCAACGGTCACGATGAAACCGGCGACGGAGCACGAGAGGGGAATCACAATGTGAAGTCCTCGTTCCTGGCGACGATCCGAGTCCCATGATACGTAAAAGGTGCACAGGGTACCGAAAATGTAGGGGGGAGCAGTCATGAGGAGAGATGTAACACTGTTACCGAAGCCTGTAAACTGTTAGAAAGATTGCCACACACGAGAAAAAGAGTAGACATACCAAGTCCTCGAACAATAGTGGGGAAGAAGTTGTTGAATCCGTAGGAAGAGGTGATGAAGATGTTCATAAAGAGGAACATGTAAAGCTTGATATCGATGACAGCAAGCTTCAGTCCAACCCAGACAGTTGACTTCTCGTGAATCTCAACTCGGTCATCGAGGATACGGGCAGCAGCAACCTTGCGCATGTCCTCAGTCATGTACCGCATAGCGCCACCGGTGGGAGATTCGGGGTAGTTGGGTAGAACAAAGTAAGCGGTAATGGCGAAGAATCCACTCATGGCACCTTCGAGGATGAAAAGCCACTTCCAACCAGCCAGACCCATGGGGCCATCAAGACCGCTGAAAACACCAGCTGCAATGAGACCAGAAAAGGCCTGGGCGAGGACGAGACCAGAGTATAGAAGAGCGACACGGAGGGCGAACTCGCGACGGGTGTACCAGCAGGACATGAGGAAGACGGCCTGGAAGGAGTCAGTTAGATAATGAATGTGGAGGAGTGAAACTAAAAACTTACACCAGGGAACAAAGGTGCCTCGACGATACCGAGAACAAACTGCACGGCCCAAAGTCCACCAGCACTCGTGCAGAGCACTGTCATGGCAGAAATGGCAGACCAGATGAAGGCAGCGACAGGGAGGTAGATGGAGGGTCGAACACGGGTGATCAACATGTTGGAAGGCAGCTGGGCAAGCATGTATCCGACAGTGAGAATCGCAACAGCAGTCTGGTAATCACCATCCTTGAGGTTGAGATCCTGATTGAAGGTGTTGAGTCTGGCCTGAGCGATGTTTGTGCGGTTGAGGTAGTTGAACATGTAGAGAATCCAAAGCTGGGGAAGCATGAACATGTCGAGCTTGCGAACAATCTTCTTCTCGAGCTCGGCGGCGTTTGGAAGGCCGAGAGCTGCAACATTGGACAGGTTGGGGGTTATCTCTGGCTTTTCCTGACCGTAAGAAGGTGTGTTTTCCAGAGGACCCCCAATGTCCTTGGTATCCTCGCCCTCGTGGGCTTGCGGTTTGGGGTCTGACATGACTGCAGCGTTTGTCACGAGAGATGCGAAAAGAAGAGAGTAAGAGGGGAGAGGGACAGAAAGAGGAATCTGTCTGGCGTCCGAACCTCAACGTCGATACCCTCCGTCTTTATACCTCTCCACTCCTCCTCCTCCTCCTCCTTGTTCTTGATGAGAACAAAACCATGACGAAAACTCCACTGTGAGAGAATGGTCGTATTGCCTCAAGACTGCGGGGAACCCTTACTCGCATGTTGCAGGATGGGGCATCATGTCCTGGAAGAGAAGGTGCCGGACGTCTTGGCTCTGCGTAAAGGGAAAAACAATAGCCAAGCGAAGTAGGCGAATTGTGAGAGAGAGCCAAGACGAGGAGGAAGAAGAAAGGCGAGAAGACGGGGGAAAAGGCCAAGACATATGGTCATGGCTTATATTGTGGGGGAATGCTGGGGGGTAAGATGGGACAGGAGTGTGTCATTTGCAGCGGAGAAGAAGGCAAATGCATTGTTTTTAGGGAACATGATTGGGGTGATTGGGGTAGTTGACTAACAAGAAAGTAATACTTTCGTATTAGCTAAATGGTGACATGGAGTTGTCTATTCTTGATTCAACTCCTTGATCTCAATATCAGTCTCTAGATTCTTTCAGTTTTGTTCCCCAGGCTAAGCCTTTTAGCTATGCCAATCCCCCAGATTCTGTTGACGCGCCTTGGCCCATAACAAGGCTTGTCTCTCTTGGCGAGCCATTTTGTCTCTGTCTCACTCGTGTTGTCTACAGAATACATCCATCGGCGACCAATTCAACTGCCGACCAAGAAACAAGCCAAGACCCCAAATCTCTGGGGGGGAGGTTCAGGTAAGCCAACCCCCTCATCACTCATCTCCAATCAGAACCTGGCCATTATAGGCATGTACATGCAGACAACTCGGGGAAGCCGTAAGGGTTTACGTGCAAAGTGGGTAGCGTTTATGTACAATGCAATGTTGTGATTTGTAACAAAATGCCTCTCTTGGCAAGACTTGAAATGCGGGGATTCTCACAGTCTAGAAGGCTTGGAAAAGGATTATTTTGCCAACTCTGCGGTCAACAAAGTATGTACAGTTGACGAACTGGGGATGGTGGGAAAAAGTTGGAGTCTTGGCTATGGAAATTCATGATTCAGGTGGTAGCGAGAGCGTGGGGGAACCCCAACCTAATGTTTCCAAGGGGTAACGATCCCCACTTGTTTGAGGGGAAGAGAGAACAAGAAATTGGAAGGATGACGGTAATTTGTGATGCTGAGATGTGTGATGTTGGCTGATGTTTGTTATGGACAACTTACATTGGTTCCCATCATGATATTGATGCTGTCGAGACAATTGAGTTTCGTCTTGAAAGTCCGGCATATAAATAATATTAACCTTACCAGTTACCATCAAGATCTCCGGATATCTAACGGACAATGCAAGAAACATGTTTTGACCGCCTCCAACAAACATGCATATTGTCTCATCTACTCCATGCCCATACCTCATACCCAACAAATCTTTAAATAAGCTCATATTTAACCTTAGTAACCCTCAGACAAAATCCTTCTCGAAACAGGTATCGCCCCAACCAAGCCAGGATCCATGCTTGTTCAGGGTAGCATCGCAGCGGCTATCATCAGGCCATATTTATGTCTCTCCCGGTTTACGGAAGCGGCTAATCGACGGAGCGCGCAAATAAAAAGACCGAGAACAAGGATGATGATATAATACAATGTGACTTGTTGTTTATTTGTTATGCTATCAACAAATTGTAATTATAGATTGTTGCATTGGAGCTGGGGACAAACCGTTAGAGTCGGGTCGGGATGCCAAGCGTACATGCCAAGGAGATGCCGTGCTTGAGCCGATCATGTGAGCAGACCAAACGGAGTGAAGAGCGGTGTCAGGGTCTTGTTTCCATTATATAGTAATCAACTCCCCTGGTCTGATGATGAAAGGATTTTACGGAACTGATTTCGGTGATTTGGAGACTCTTGTCGTGTCCCAATTAGGGTACTCCGACTAGTTATCAATTAGCCAATCGGAGTCTGACTACTCCGTTGGTGCGAGCAAGGCTGGTACTGTCTTGGTGAGTGTTACCATTGACATATCCAAGCATAACCATCATCAACTATACTGCACAATCATGCATAATGCTGCATAACGCATTGATATTTCATTACTCGACTCAATAACTATCAGCCCAAATCTCCTTTTATCATCATCAATACGTATTCTTGGTAGCCAGACCCCAAAAGTATGCTGCCCAAGCACCTAGAATGAGCACAACAACAGCTCCAAAGTTGACAAGTCCCAACTTGCGACTCCATTCACTTTGTCCCTCCTTCTCAGACTCTTCTCTCTTGGCATTGATGACATGCCCATTCGCAACTCTCTTGCTACGGCTCCACTGCAAATGTCCCAAAACATCACTAGCGAAGCCCAGTGCTAGGATGATCAATGCCACCACCACAGATCCAACAGCCAGTGTCGCGTAAAGAATCGTGACATTGCTGTAGCTGTTATTATCGCGATCTTGAATAACACCCGCGACTACACCCACGATGATGGTCATGCTGTTGTTGATTGCAATCTTGATTGCGTAGCCTGATCCAAAGACTTCCTGGTACCACATGCTCGTGCGGATGCTGTCGATGATAACTGTAGGTCCAAATGATGTAGCGACGGCAAAGATACCGAAACTCGCTGCTGTTCCGGGTACTGTAGGTCCCCAAGCCGCAAGACACATAGACAGAAGCATTCCGCACCCGCACACAAGCATAAGCGTCAGTCGCTGTCCGTACATGTCGACAAAGATGCCGATCAACGGCACAAAGAAGAATCCCAGGTATTGTGACATGGAAGAGTACCAGCCTGCCTTGACAGCTGAGATCTTGAAACGCTGCTGAGCCAGTTCCGTGCTGTTGGATGCAAAGATACTAGCTGTAGAGGTTTGGAAGAGTGAAAACAAGCAAACCATCCAGAATGACCAAGGCAGCCTCAACATCTTGCCAATCTCAAACTTCTTGTTGTTCTCTGTCAACTTCTCTCCCGTAGCAGGATCTCTGGTGCCCGCGTATCTCTTTTCGCACCAGCGCGTGAACCACCAGAAGAACAGGGTCGCGACGTTGGTGAACAAGTTCATAAAGACAGCCATCCAGTAAGCCCAGCTAAAATCACCTAGATTCTCGGCTATCACGTTGGCTGTGGCTTTTCCTACAAATGACCCGATTTTGCCGATACCGAGTTCGAAGGCGAGTGTTGATGCGAAGCCGGATGAGGGAGGGAACCACGACGAAAAGATCTTGTACTGGGCGACTTGGGTTGCGACATCGCCAAAGGCTTGGATGACGGCACCTCCGATCATGAACTTGTAGCTTCGGACTGTTGTGGCTGCTGCGATGAGGATTGCTCCTAGACTGAAGACGGCGTTGCCCCAGAGCATGGTGCCTGAGATATGTTAGTGCCGAGCTGACATCATAGTAGTTGGTACATACTAGCTCCACCGTAGCGATCTGTAAGAACACCACTAACAAGAATAAGAGCAGTCTTGATAAAGTTCTCACTTGTGTCGAGGACAGCAAATTGGGTGTTTGAGATGTGAAGCTCCTGGTACAGGTTAGACAAGGTCCAATTGCTTCAAACGCGTCGATTTACCTTTTTCAGAGTACTCTTCAAAGCACCTGTGACACCACTACTCCAATGTCCACCGAAGCCAATCATACTGACGATGACGACAGAGAGTATCTTCATACTCAGGGGTACTGGCTTCTTGCCATGGTCCTCATTGTCGTTGTCTGATTGGTCAGACGCCGGCGAGACATGGGCTATGTCCTTGACTTCCTTTGAAGGGTCCATCTTGTGAAGGAGAAGTGATTTGAGATGAAGGATGAGACGAGAGAAAGATTATCAGATGGCGATGACGGTTCTTTATCAGATCAAATCGGGTGGAATCGTTTCCAGAATTTTAACAAGGTTTGGCAAGTCCGAGTCCAGACCCGCTAGAATGATTGAATCCCCACTTGGTGCGAACATGTCAGGAGAGCTGAGATGAGTTGTTAAAGGGTACGGGGGTTGTTAGGGATGTGACATGTAGCAAGTGAATAGTAGCACTACTATTACTGTTCAAGAGAAGGAAAAACTCACTGAGTTTAGTTTAACGAGTGTTGTGTATCTTACAGTGTCTTGTGTCTCTCTGTCTATTGATATTCAGTTCTCAAACTGCTAAGCAAGACACAAGCTGCTAACAATAAGACTTGCTTACCATGATCTGATAAGAAATTGCTCCAATAATTCAACCTGTTCAACCAGTCGGTTTCTTCCCTCTCCTTCTCAAACGAGTTAGTCCCCGAGACTCGGAGCCATATCCATGCAGCTCTTCTCACAGTGAGACGCTACGGTCCACATCAAAAAGGGTTAAACACTTGACAATCCCCTTTCTCACAGTGAAAAAAACAAAACACCCGCGATTATCAGCCAAGATTATCTCGCGTTATCTTGATCTTGCTAGCCGGAATGGCGTGTTTCTGCAAGCATCTTGATCAACTGATTGATAACTTTGACCCTTCCTCCACCGCGCGTCTCGCTTCCAGCCTGAACAAGCATCTCGAAGCGATCCGTTCCATCCTCGCCAAGAATAAATCCCTCTCCAAGGAGGTTCGGTACCAGGTTATTCCAAGCAACCAGCGCACGGCCAAGATCCTGTCGCTGCAGTCCATCACTTTTGACAGGGTTAGGAAACTGCACGACACTCTTCAGAATGACACAAAGGCCTTTTGGGCGTCAAATGATGATTCGTCGCTTCAGGAGCTGAGGAGACGGGTTGCGTGCATGACGATATTCTTGAGATCAAAGATTAATGATGATGCTTGGATCGCTGAGGATGTTGCTGCTGTTGCCAAGGGGAGGACCTTGTCTGAGTTGAGATATGCTGGGAGCAAGTACATCAAGATTGCTAGGAAACTTGGAGGAGTTGGTTCAATTCTTTGGCTTCCTTTGGAGGTACCCGCGTCAACGTGAGTACCAGAACATACAAGATTAAAGAGACATACTAACATGATCAGATATGAGAGGTACTTGAATATGGATGATGCCGAAGCATTCGAACATCTGAAGAATATTGGGTCCGAGGCTCCCGATTTGACCTTGTTCGTACAGCATCTAATCACAGAGCAGCTCAACGGTACATGGTTTCTCCAGTGTTCGGGACTTGACTAACAAGCGACAGACCCCACACTCACTCTATCCTTTCGCAACCTCCTCTCCGAATATGGAGACTGCTTTCTACCATCCGAACAAGGCCTTCTTCAACTTCACACACTAGGAGGCACTGAAGTTCCGGTCGACCTGTTGCAAAGTGTCAAAACACCAATGCGACGTTGGACAGAGGAAGGAGAAATACAGAGTATAAGTGCACTCGACTTTGGGTTCAGCTCGGACCTGGTCAACGTGCTGTCCAACGATAGTGTTTTGTTACAAGTTGCACAAAGGCCCGAGGTAACTCAACAAACCTTGGAAGACGGCGCAGTAACCCTGTCACTTCACCCTCAAGCACGAGAAGAGATTGCAAATCGTCTATCACCACAAACACTAGAAGATTGGGAAACAACAGCTCTTCGACTATTGTGCTTCGCTTGCCCTCCCTGCTACGAAGGAAAAGTCAACTGGTAAATCCATCCATTAACCCACTTCAGGAAATAGCTTACAAACCGCAGGCCACTCCCCACCAAGAAAGCTATCTGGGCTCTCCTCGATAAATTAACCTGCCAAAAAAGAATTCCAACATCACTACGAACATGTGTCATCGAAGCCCTTCTCTACTTCTGCGAACGCGACCTTTTTAGTATGCGGCTCGCGGCCATTCAACGTGCAAAGACCCTCCTACGCAAGAACATGCCCTTTTACTATCAAGCGTCCGTCACCCTCTTTGACAGCATAATATCCGGTAAAGACGGCAACTTTGAGAACTCAAACGCGATAATCAACGAGTTTCTGTCGTCGGAGCAGTATGAGGCCAATACTAGGTCTGATAACGCTCTCAGAGGAAGATTGCATATTTCAAGCATCGAAAATAAGATTCATCGGTATGAGACAGATGTTGCAACGACGATTTATAATTGGAAGGGCATCCATCCGCTTTCCACGTTTGAGATTGAGGTTACGAGGAGATTACAGGGAGTTGCAGCCAAGTTCTTCCATTCAATTGGAGATTTCAAGACCACCAGGGCTTCCTTGGAACAGCACTTGTGGTTGAACTCTACCATGCCCATACGACACAACACAAAACTGCTCATCGTCACGAGATTGGCAGAGATCCACTGCGAGTTGCACGAGTACGATAAAGCTCTTCAGATTATAAACGTAGAGCTTGAAACCATGTCTGTCAAAAAGGGCCGGCCTTTTCGACGGTTGTCCATGGCCATGGCAGAAGCCTACATTGGCCTTGGTCAGTTCAACGATGCTACCTCAGTTCTTGAAGAGCTCATCACCGTGGAACCGCCAGAGCTGGATGATTTAAATGACCAAGTTCTTAAAATGAGACGTCTCATTCTCTCAGCACGTATTCAGCACGAACGCTGCAACTTTGTCGATGCTTTGATGCTCTGGAACCAAACTGGGCAAGTCATGCAAGATCTCTCAACTTTTAACTCCAGACATGGATGGATAGCAGCTATTATCCAAATATCCATCGCCCATGCACAAATAGCCCTGGGCAACAGCGAGGGAGGAAGAGAAGCATGGGACGCCGCTGTTGAAGTTGCTATGAGAGAGCGTTTTGAATTTGTGTTTCCCGTTCTTGCGACGACATGGTTGCAGAAGATTGTGGGGGAGATTTATCAAGCAAAGGGTTGGCCTTTGAGGATCATGATGCCGGGTGGAAAGTCGGATCTTACGTGGCTGTGATATCGACATGTTCTAGGCGGTTCTATTTTGTAAATTATTGTACTAGTCTGTTGTTCTGTGAAGCTGACATGTGTATAAGAGCGATACTGGGGTAATGATTGGAGGTACTTTATTGCATTGTTTGGAAAAGATCAGCGCTATTGCTGACAGGATTTCAACATTACTGTAAGTTGTCGTCTGACAACATTGTGTTGTCAAGTATGTAATCTCACGCTTTACCTTTTGAACACAAGTTCCAACGTGGCCTGAAAAGCACATCTAATGTATAAGAGGAATTGTTCACTAATGTTCTCAAGAACACGCCATGTCCTCATGCGGCACAGAAGTATAATAAATCTGACAGGAATACACAACTGCCTGACTTGACTAGTGCTGACCCAAATTCTCATATATATATCGCTTGTCATACCAAGAATCTAGTAGAACCACCAAATTATATCAATCATCGAATATCCGGATCAAAATGCCTCCTGCTACTGAAAAACCAGTCATTGCCATTGTTCAAGGCGCTTGGCACCGCGCATTCCACTACAAAGCATTTGCTGATGCACTCACAGCCAAGGGCTTCACTGTTCTCCAACCTGATAACGTCTCGGCTGGACAAGTTGACGATATCAAGGGGAAAACGCATGTGGATGACGTTGAAGTTATTCGAGAAGCACTCCAATCTTCTCTTGACGAGGGGAAGAGAATTGTTTTGATTTGTCATAGCTACGGCGGTATCCCGGGATCTGCTGCTGCCGAAGGATATCAAATCCATGAGCGAGAGGCCAAAGGCTTGTCTGGAGGAATTGTGCATGTTATTTACGTCGCATCTTTCGCGCTTCCTGTCAAGGGTCTTTCTCTTTTGACAGCTGTCGGGGGAAAGTTTGGTCCTTTCCTGGATAGAACTGTAAGATCCCTCAGTCTGGACATATTGTGACTGCACTAACAAAATTTGCCCTTTTAGGAAGATGCCCTGTATCTGAACGAGGGAGCAAAGGATACCTTCTACAACGATCTCTCATCTGAAGAAGCAGACAAGGCTCTAGTAGCCTGCGCTCACCAGAGCACGGCGAGTCTTGAGACTCCATCGGACTTTGTCGCGACTGATATCACGGTACCAAAGACTTACATTGTTTGTGAGGAAGATCATTGTATCCCTAAACAAGGACAGGTTGCTATGGCGGGGGCTATGGGGGAGGGTGTTGTTATCGAAACCCTTGATGCTGGTCATGTGCCGTTTTTGAGAGAGGTGGCTATGCTGAAGGTGATTGAAATTGTGGAGAAAGTCGCTCAATAAGTTACGTGTTCTTTTACACAGAACGAGGTATTTAATGTTACAGGTCAGGTGTATCCATGGATGGTACGTGTTTCAGAAGAATAACATTGACAATTTGATATTTAAAAAGAATGGACTGGACAATCTTGAAATCCGGTCTAGGTTGCACCAAACCCTTGACATATTTGTTGTGGGCGAGATTAGTGGATGCTGAAGTACGCAAGCGCCAATTGTCACCAATGTCTTTCAAAAAAGATAAACCAGATACTGAAGAGTATATACACAGCTATAGTACCGACTGAGATGATCGAGTGTCCGGAGCAACATGCCGACGATTACGTCGGCAGCGAGATTTCGTTGGGTACCCATTTGTCTTCCAATATTTGCCCCAGAAACCATTATCTCTGTTCATTGTCATGTTGCGTGACACTGACGGTTCTACTTGTTTTGTGAATTGATATCACATCATGAACTCATCCTATGATCAACATTGTAGAGTGATAGCCATGGGTTACATTTACAGCTAGACTATAGCGGGGGGCACTTGTACCAAAGTAGAAGTTTCAGGCGACTAGTACCGGTATCATCCCCATCAAAAGGATCTGCCCTTCACAGACTTGACAGGTTGCAATAACTGTCGGCACTAAGAAACGGCATACTCCTCGTGGCTGAAGCTAACTTGTTCTAGCAGGTCGATTCGCCGGTCGACATTGACATTCCATGCAGAAGTAACACGGATATTTCCAGCAAAATGTATGGTCAATTGCTCTCTTAAGCTTTCAGAGGCTGGAGCTGCCGAGAGCCCAATTAGGCAATGTTCGTATTCATCTACATACTTCCCCACCTTTGACGGCACTTCTCATACTTCCCCACCTTTGACGGCACTTCTCATACTTATATCTATTGATATTCGCCTTGTTGTCCCTCGTCCAATATTTTCAAGTATCTTCGATTATCATGGCTTCCTCAAAGATCTTCACCAATGGCCGATTCCTCAACGACACTCATACCCCTCACAAGGAATGTATGATCACGCAAGGCTCCAAGATCGTATACGTCGGTCCAGAGAATGATCCAGCAGTCGAAAAGGCAAAATCTGGTGGTGCTGAAATTCTGAATCTCGACAATCGAGTTGTCCTCCCTGGTTTTATTGACAGCCACGTCCATCTTTTGTACTTTGGTCTCTCGCAGCAGAAACTCGACCTTGGAGGATGCAAGTCTCTTAAGGAAATTCGACAGAGACTTTCCGCTTACGCAGAACGTAATCCCGATCTGCCGCACATCCTTTGTCGAGGATGGCTACAATCTTCAACCGACGGGATTGCGCTGGCGAGTATGATCGATGACATCGACCCAAGGCCAATTTTCATCGATGCCAATGATCTTCACTCAACTTGGTGTAATACCGCTGCTTTGAATAAGCTACCCATGGAAGAGATGAAAGCTAAAGTACTAGAATGTATCAGATGTGATAAAGACGGTAATCCAACTGGTCTTCTGGCAGAAGCCGCTATTGTAGCCTTCATCTGGCCGTTTCTTATCCAGTCGCTCTCCATGGACGAGAAGTTGGAGACGCTTGAGAGAGCGATTGAGGCCTACTCTGCAGAGGGATACACTGGAGTTATCGACATGGCCATGGATCCTGTAGCCTGGGAAGCCCTGCAGCTACTGCGAGAAACAAAGGGAATTAATCTCCATATTGCAGCACACTGGTTTGTCCCTTACGAAGCAGACCAGAGTCTCCAAGATAAACATATCCAAGAGGCTATCGATATGCACAACAAATTCCACCCCTCAAAATCCCCAGACTTTTGTATCGTGGGTGTCAAACTCATTGGCGATGGTGTAGTCGACGGTTGCACAGCAGCGCTATCATACCCCTACGGAGAATCAGTTGACCTGGTCGAACCACTATGGCCAGCCGAGGCCATGAGCAGAGCACTGCAACAGATAACAAAAGCCGGCATGCAATGTGCCATACACGCCATTGGAGATGTGGCCATCACGCAAGCCATTGAAGCAATAGCGAGTACCAACAATCCCACCGCTCGTCATAGGATAGAGCATCTGGAAATGGCCACCATCGAAGACGCTCTCCGACTCGGTGGTCTCGGCATAACGGCCTCGGTACAGCCTGTCCATAGTGATCCCGCCATTCTCGAAGGATACTCTAAGCTCGTCAAGCCGTCAGCGTGGGAAAACGTATTCCCTTATAAAGAGTGTCTTGATGGTCACGCAAACGTCGCCATTGGCACCGATGCGCCCACAGCCCGACATTTATCGTTTCCGAATTTATACAACGCGACTACGAGAAAGTCAGCGCTGGAGCCGGAGATGGACAAAGTTACGAATGGCAAGAGTGCGCTTACTTTGACGCAGGCTATGAAGGCTGCAACATATGGAGCTGCGTATTCGAGGTTTGCTGAGAACTGGACAGGAAGTTTGAAAGAGGGACTGAGGGCGGATTTCATGATTTTGCCGGGCATCCCAGAAGTCCAAGGGCTTTTAGATGTCAAGGTTGACGAGACTTGGTTTGGGGGGAACAGGGTTTATGATAGGGATGGTAAGTGAAGTCAATTGGGTAGTTCTCGACCGTAAACATGGGTGGATGCTCAATGTATCAACTGCAGAGAATACTTTCAAAGTCTAGTAATATCCATCCGACTCATATAGCCACAATTCGAAGATAAATCGGCATCAAACTGGGATCCGAAGCATCCGAATCACCAATATCAGCATGCCACTTCATGTGCGCGCTTCCCTGATACCTCCTCATGTAAAACTGTGTCCTCGGCTCCGCATCAGGAGACAATGGAAAACTAGAAACTATGAACAAGAGATGAGACGTTGTTTTGTATTTGTGACCCCTGAGATTTGGACAATGGTGGGACAAAGCCTACAGAAACAATAGTTCGGCCGTGGCACTGACTATTATTTTGCGCCAAGCCCTTAAGTTGCGTTTACCGAATGGAGTAGTTTCATTTTCAAATCATTTCATATCAGATGTTAACAACGGACTCTTTGTAATAGAACAAGATTGATTTCTTTTCAATTATCGAGATTGACTTCACATCAAACTGGGCCGCCCTTCTAATAGATAGGCCCATGACCAAAAGGCTGTCCGAGCGGGTTCAGACCCTTCATGCTCATGGCTGTAGCATTGCCCTGGAAATCGCCCTTCTGTGTAGTAAAGTCTTCGACAACTCCCAGATTCTTAATCCTTCCGAGCAAAGCCTCAACGACACGGTATCCGGCACCAGCACTGTATCCAGGAAGCTCATGTCCAGCGAGCTGAACCTCGTAGTAGGTCAAGCCACGCTCGTATCCCCACTGTCCAACGATACCTGCTTCACTAAGACGTCCGCCGTTGTACTCTGGGTGGAAGGGTACGTAGAACTGCTTGTCTTGAGGGTACTTCTGGTATCCCTGCTGACCATTCCAAGTAACGTTTTGCAGAGCAAAGAGTGTTCCGTTGGGAGGGAGAATGAAGTCCAAGCGGCCTACACCGATGATGGTGTTGTTGGTGTACTCAATGACGCGCTTAAGGACGCCGTCTTGGGCGGGGGCGAGAGACTTGTCGCTGCGAGTGGAATTGGGGTTGCCGAAACCAAACACATTGTTGGGAGTGCATTGATACCAGATGCTGTCCAGAGGGGCATGGAGAGCCTTCTTCACGTCTGTGCGGTTGAAGTAGACCTCAGCATCAGGAGGAGAGTAGTCACCCTGCATTTCGTGAGTAATGATTTCTTCTGAGGGGGGAAAGGTGACGTACCTGGTTGACAATACCGAGCTGGCTGTAAGTCTTGGGGCAAGTATCAGTGATGTGGTAAATGTTAAAGCAAGGGTTCGAGTCGAGAGCAGCAGCATAACTCAAGTCAAACATATCACAAGTGTAGTTCTTGGTGTCCTTGTAAGGATCGGGCAGGACGGGAAACTTTCCCTCGGGCGGGGGGAAAGTTCCGTACTTCTCAAGATACTTGTCATAGCCACAGTGCTCATGTGTCCAGCGAAGAGCGTTCATGGTTGTCTCGTTGAGGTAAAATAGCTTGTCCCAGTACTCGATGAATGGCAGGATGACAGCTTGCTGCTGAAGAGTGCCGTCACCAAGGAGGGGATCATTGATGGCTACACCACCAAGCTTGTAGTACTCATCATCAGCGGCTGTGATGAAGGCGTCGGCGATGTAAGGAACATAGAAGCCTGCGTAAGACTCGCCGGTGATGTAAGTTGTGGCACCCTTGAGATCGAAAGTGTCGATAAAGTTGCGCCAGAAACCAATGAATTGGAGACCAAGCTCTACTTCATTGGTAATGTTAGGCTTGCCTTGGCTGTAGCCTACACCCACGGGCTGTTCGATCCAGATGACGTTGGTTCTAGTAATGTTAGTACGAGCAAGGCTGCGCTACCAGTTATAACTTACAGATTGGTCCAGCTGTATGAGTTGGCTACAGGAGAGAGAGTGCCCTGCTGCCACAAGAAAGGACCATTCTCAGTCAAAAGACCACTGAGGGAACTGCATCCAGGACCACCGTTCAACCTAAACAGTTAGTTTTGTTCTGTGCGAATGTGCCAGTTGACTAACCAGATGAGAACCTCTTCCCCAGCATCGGGGTTGGTACTGGGAAAGAACCAAAAGAACAACTCTCTCTCCTCATCAGGGGATTGAGAAATGGGCAAAAGTCCAGCATAAGACTCTCCGACATCAAAGTCCACCTCGGGAATGGCAGATCCGTTGACTGCAAACTTTTCCGATTTCTTGTTCAAGAACTTGGACTTGGCTCTCTTCTCAAAAGCCGGCTTTGGGGGAATAGGCGCGCGCTTCTGATCATAGCCCCGAGGATGAGGGTGGTCAAAGGCTCTGATGGCGCCCTGGTTGAAACCAGCCTCGACAAAAGAGCCGAGGGCCAGGAAACTGCTGGTGATGAGACTGAACCGCATTTTGGACAATCACGGGATAGTGTGATTATGCAATGAGAAAAGACCGAGGCTGGGGCTTTATATAAGAAAAGGTATGCATTGTGTGTGTAGTCTATGCATTGGTTAGTGATACTCTTACAACTCGCGTCATTTTGGGCTGATGTCACAGCACGGAACACGGCATTTCACATCTCATCTGTTGGACCAGGCATCACCGAGAGGAAAAACGGTTCGAACGGCATCTTGCATTACCCATGTACCATGACCATGGGTTGGACTGCCCCAAGCGGAACAGCGCATGAGTCAAAAGTTCCGGCTCGATCTCAGCAATAAGTGTCGTGTTAAGAGAATTGGAGAAATGCCAAGAGACCTTCCTTTTTTAGAGAGCTGATCTCCAATTGTTCTGTCAATCCTTTTGTTTCCTGACCAGTCAGTTGCTTGGACTCGTTGTTATCGCTTCGGGATCTTTTGTTGGCTTATTATGAAGGTCAGACCAGCCATACTGAGACTAGCTCTCTATAGCATTTGGAGGCGTCGATCTTGATTACGGCAGTTGACCCCTCATCCTGACAACTCTCGACGCGTACTAACCCTTGTCCATTGTCGTCATCACTTGTTTAAACGCTACAAAAGAACAAGGGAAATGCCTCCAACCGAGGATCTTTTGACGTGGGTCTTTACTTGTTATCGCTTCTCGATAAAATACGACTCTCAAGGTACTCGGTTGATGGGAATCACTGCGATTTACCGTACGATCTGCGAGCACCCTTGAGATGCAGGGTGGTAGTCATACACCGATTGTACCAGGTAGAGTACATTTCTGACCGACCGCTGTTAAAACCGGCGAGCCGCATATCTATTTGATCGATCGTCATCAAGAGTGGTGTTTCTTCAGCAAAAAGTCTAAAGGCCTCACGTTGGATTGTGACTACGCGTCTCGGGTCACCCGACTAGACCAAAATAGACAGAGTATAAAGCTTCGAGAAAGCCACACCTTCGATTGAGGGCGTTTTTAGCGCCCGCCATAATCATCTAAAATGAACGGGTTTAGCTTTCACCTAACCCAGCAAGCGCGATATCTCCAAGGGTTTCGGAGGCCTCGGCTGGAATGTTGTCATACCGGCCTTGAGTAACGTTTCGCAAGATATCCGTGCTACTTTTTCGTTTGAGTTAAGGTTAATCGAGGTGCCGGTTGATTGAGGCGTTGACGATGAAAGGCAAAGCCCAGCCATTCCATTTCACGAGAGGCGTTGTTGGGGTTCGCCTTGTTTCCCATGTGTTGAACGGTCGGTTAGTTTTTTCGAGTTGTTTGAATATAACGAGAGGGCTTGGGTTTATATAGGTGGAAATTTATGTGTTATATTCAGCCCATTAATCCGTGCTTTATAATTAATTTGTTAGAGTTTATTGACCGTGATAATTTAAGCTTTTTGTTGCTTTAACTAGAGAGACCTACCCTTGACTTGGTCCATTTGTAACAAGTATTAATCCTCAAATTATAGTAAAATATCAATAACGCGAAGGATCAGGCTGCAAGTAGGGATATTATATTTTCATAGTCTCTTAATCGATGTTCGAGCTTTCCAGACATTCTTCACATTCGAAAACAAAAAATCATTACCATTTAAATATTTCATGCATTGAGTTAACATGTTCATCACGAAAACCAACTTTTATCACGAGGTTAACGTAGCTGCGTGTACATTACACTCAAATTAAAACTATGACAGCGGTTCTTCCGAACGGCTGGCGTTCAACTGGAACAAACGCGTACGCCCCAATTGATGAAGAAGTTGAGAAGCTGAGCAATGATCGAATTCTAAGAGGAACATGTCTTGGTATGACAAAGAAAAGTAAATGCCGAGAAGTGTCTCACTTGCAACAGATAAGTTGCGTAGGATATGCCGCTAATGTTGCCAGTCGAGAGATTGCTACGATATATGCTGTATATCACAAGTTATACATTGCTCATGATTGAATTGCTCACTGGCTATTTACTACATTAAAGTCATGGCCTAAAGCTTGACTATGCCGTTAGCCATTAAAGAACTCGATGTCGTGTTCGAGGAAGCCTGGCAGCTATCGCTGAGGGGTTTATATCCATCTATATCCCGTTGCATATATGGTTGCAGCAGCCACACAAACTGCGTGCTGTCTTTCACAGCGAGACACAGCGCCTAGGAACCTGCAATTATATCCAGTAAAAAGTGATAGTATCACAATAATGATTCATTATTCCGTCTCATCATTCATCTATTGGTCGTGTTGAGTGAGACAGTAGAATGAGACGGAATGGAGATGCAGGTCTTAAACAATCAGGGATTTTGCTCGCATAGCACACAGAGGTTCGTGGGAAACACCAACGAGTCTTTCAGCAGTGTTCATCCAACCTGGATACAATACAGACCAGAACGTTATGAACACTTAGTTGCCTATATAATATGTGTACTGTCCTGGGCCCAAGGCAAATTTGACAACCCAAAATCACTTTCAAACACACAATATATTTGATCTTTACTTAGCTCGTAACAACCATGGCTACTACCACCGCTGAAGGCCGAATTGATCGTTTCAGATCGTGGCTCGAGGCCAAGTCCACACCGCTGAAGACGGCGGGCCGCAAGCCAGGTAGCAATCTACTCTTGGCTTCGGCACTCCATGGCATTGTGCATCGTGGCAAAGGCCATGATCTGACAGAACTGGAAAGGCTTGCTACGAGGCCTTTCATGACCATGACAGAGAGCGAAGAAGAGATTGCCGCTCTAGGCCAGATCTGCTCTGAAGCCAAGGCTGCTGCCCGCTCTCGCAGCTTTGCAGCTTTCAACGCTCCAAGTGCCATCATGAGCATGCCCGACGATGAACCCCTTACCAGAGAGCAGTTTAACGATCAGGTCAGGGCTTGGCGAGGAGACGGTTCTGTAGCCTCACATCCGGGCGGTGTCATCTGACCAAGTCCAACCCGATGGTTCGGTTATACCAACTGAAGCATTCGCGACTGCTTCCTCAGCTCTTGGCCGCGGCGTCACTATGTTTGTTGATGCTCCCCCAGAGGAGGTTGATGTGAGCGACACAGGCTTTGTGGCGGTCTGGTTGAAGCCGGAGATATTCAAGTGCTACAAAAAGTCTGGCGAGATTACAAAAGGCGAAATTTACTTCTCTTGGGGATGGGGAGATGATCAAAGTCGTGGCATCTCGCACAAAACTCGCGGGTTTGGATCTGTTGTCACGGGCACGATACGGGATTTCCCGTCCGACACGCCGGACCTGCACAACGACAACGTCAGCAAAGCTGTTTGCGGAACTGTCATCTGCTGGGAAGCAGACCAGAGCTCTTCTGAATGGTGGGATGAATCATTGAGGGAGATAGATAGACTACCTACCTATCTAGCCTTGGTAATTGCCTAGACTAGGTTTCTAAAAAGGTAGGTCAGTAGCATCTAAGAAATCGCAGAGTTTCATACCATTATCCACGTATCCACTGGTGAATCTTACAGGCCAAGGATGCCCTGCAGCAACATCTGGCTAAATCCCCATAACCGCCGGAAAGCGGCCCGACCAAGCTCTGCGATGCGGGGGATCTCAGCGGACACACGCCTGTAGAACAGGGGGTCTGTTGATGGATTTCCAGGGCACGTCAAAGTGAAGAACCACCATGAGATCTCTCAATCAGTCATCAAAGACATTCCAACTTGAACATCTCAACACACAATGTCCTCGGATTCTACCACTCCCGAAATGATGCCCGAATCTGATCTCATATACCCTCTACATGAGTTCGACGACTCTCTCGTTAATCGGTACATGCAACACTGGACTCTACGATTCGACGCTGTACTCGACACAAAGAAGCTGTCCGCAGCTCTCACACACCTTCTCAGCCAGGGCGATTGGAGAAAGCTAGGTGGTCGCCTACAATTCAACGACAGCGGCAAGCTTGAGATTCATGCACCAAGAAAATATACTCACGACCGACCGGCATTTCAATTTTCTGAGGAGACTTTCCCAGTCAAAACGACTGATCATCCTGTCGCGAAAAACCTTCCTAGGGCAAGAGGCAAGCCCGAACTGTTCCCAGGCATCACAGGTCAATTCAAGCCCTTGACTCTTGGCCCTGAATGGGGACTCGACTTTGATGAACACGTTCGTCGCCAGGAGCCCGTCATTGGCGTTCATATAGCTCTCTTCGACGATGCGACACTGATTAGTATTCGCTGGTCTCATGTTGTTTGCGACTTTATGGGGATCAAAGGTCTGGTCCTGGCTTGGTCAATGGATCTGGACGGACGCTACGATGAGATTCCACCTTTTATGGGTGCATACGACGACCCTCTAAAGGACATTGGAGTGTCGCCTAAGGAGCCTTATGCTCTGGCACATTTGAAGCTGAACCCCGAAGCCTTCAAAAAGACCTACGACCTATACTTGGAGCATGTCGAAGCATACCCGGTAACAGTGCGACGCATGCTTGTCTTGCCGGATTCCACTGTCCAAAAGATCAAAATGGATTTTATCGGAGGACAAAGTTCGGATACACTCAAAGTTATTCCAAAGGGTGCCCTCTACAATGGACAGTTTGTAAGCGACGCTGATATTCTGTCCGCTTGGGCGGCGCGACTCTGCTGTGGCATCCTTCCTGCGGCGGACCGGCCCGTCCATGTCATGGGAATGTACGAGGCGAGACATTGCTTACCGGAAACGTTTCCCCAACGCAAGGACAAGCCCGATTCTAGCCCCGTCTTTATCGCCAATGCAACCTTTTCGACCTCGACCAACACTACACTCAAGGCGCTTCGGCAGCAGCCGCTTGCAAGAACCGCGCTGTTGGTGAGGGACTCTGTCGCGACCCTTACTAAAGCTCCGCAAGTACACGCGCAACTACATTTCCTTCGGGAGTCTTACCAAAAGGACAGAGATAACCCGGCAATCTTTGCGGCCGAGGACTCATTCATATTGGTCGTCTCCAATTTCAGTAAGATGCTCTTTTTCGACTCGATTGACTTTTCCTCCGCGGTTATCACACCCGCCGTAGCTTGTCATGGAAAGTCGCCTGGGAAAATTGCATGGCATCAATGGACTACATTGGAACACACCACGCACATGCGCAACATGTTCCAAGTGGGCGGCAAAGATGGCCAGGGAAATACGTGGATGATGGGACTTTTACCGCCCGAAGCCTGGGCTGTGGCCGAGAAGCATTTAGCCGGCCTCGCGGATAGGCCCTTGCCAAGCAAGTTGTAGGATCTCATTCCTGGGAAACACCCTATGCGGCTCTTCGCATGTTGGCCAATAGACGCAACAATAATCGTTAGCCCAGTGAGCTGGTGCAACCTAGAGATCCTTCGGAGATAATGCAAGATGTTTCGAGTCGCCATTGGCAGGTTAAATGTCCAGCACCTTACCCGCATACATGACATACATTTCTGAAGTCCTGTATCTCATATGTGCTATTCTAGTACTATCTAGAGCACTTTTTTGCCATACATGCTAGAGGCCAAGGGTTCTATGATCCTACACCTTGCCGCAAGGAGTTGTTCATCCCGATTTTGCCTTGAACAGGCAGCGGGCCGCCTAATGACCAGATCCTCCTAGGATAATTCGATGGCGAGCTATCTTCGGATCTTGGTCTTTGAGGACCGGACAATTCAGCCTATTGTCGTCTCGGTGCGGACGAAAATGATGATAGCTCGGGCTTGGAAGTCGGACTGAGTTTCGTGCGAGATCCTTCAGAGAGGGGGACTTTGGTCTACGGAGAGGATACGTGACCTGTTGAAAAAAGTTATATAACGTACCAAGGTTGAAGCCGTGATACATGGCGAGTGTCTTGAAAGTTCTTCACATATCACAAAATCAGAAACTGTCCAACTATTGTGCCAATATGAGCCCCCCAGCCCCAATTGCCATCATTGGTGTCGGTTGTAGGCTTCCTGGTGGAGCCAACAACTTGGACAATCTATGGAAACTCTTATCAGAGAGCCGAAATGGACAAACAGAGATCCCCAAGGACCGCTGGAACGCTGATGCGTGGTTCGACGCGTACCCAGATGCAAAGCAGTCCATGGTAACCAAGCATGGGTATTTCCTCCAGGATGACATCTCTCAGTTTGATGCCAAATTCTTCGGAATTTCTAGCGCAGAGGCAAACTCTATGGATCCCCAGCAACGCTTCTTTCTCATGACCACATATGAGGCTCTCGAAGATGCTGGTATACCTGTGGAAACACTACGTGGCTCCAACACTGGTGTGTATGCGAGTA
Organism: Fusarium pseudograminearum CS3096; assembly: GCF_000303195.2. Lineage (NCBI taxonomy): Eukaryota > Fungi > Ascomycota > Sordariomycetes > Hypocreales > Nectriaceae > Fusarium > Fusarium pseudograminearum. The sequence goes on along the minus strand of NC_031953.1, from coordinate 3,434,854 downwards.
TATTCGAGAGGAGTTATGATCGGATGGGACATAAGGATCTGTCCACAATTGGAAGGACACATCTGAACGGAACGGGAGAGTCCAGTGAGTGAATTCAGACGTACAGATGATGAAACTTGGCAGCTTACATCAGGTCAGTTCTGTCGAATAGGGTATCATACTGCTTCGACCTGCGGGGTCCTTGCATGACGATCGATACTGGATGCGTATGACACCTTGGGACCGTATTGCTGAGCAAGTGATGTGCTAATTGTGAGTAGTCTGGCAGTCTTGTAGGCTTGCATCAGGCTTGTCAGAGCCTTCGGTTAGGGGAGTCAGAGCTCGCCTTGGTGGGTGGCTCTCAACTTGTTATTCAGCCGGATGTATTAAGCATAAGTGAGTATTTGCATCATCTGGACCACAAAAGAGATGTTTCCATGTGAAACATGGATTTGTAACTAATAAGTATGCAGTGAGTGGTATGGGGATGCTCAACCCAGACGGAAAGTCGTATGCTTTTGACTCGAGAGGCGCTGGATACGGACGAGGTGAAGGCGTCGCCACTGTAGTCCTCAAGCGATTGGATAACGCACTCAAAGACGGGTAAGTCTTGGAATCTTGGGCTACTTGGCGTGCTGACCAAAATGGTAGTGACCGAATACACGCTATTATTGCCAACTCAGGCATGAACCAAGACGGCAAAACTCCAGGCCTCAACACGCCAAGTGGCGAGGCACAGGCTGCACTATCCCGAAGAGTATACCAAGAGGCTGGTCTGAATCCAGCCGATACTTCATTCGTTGAGGCGCATGGAACTGTGAGTGCTAAACCAAGGCAGAAGCAGAACCACGCTAACAAGAACCAATAGGGAACACAAGCTGGTGACCGCGAGGAAATAGGATCAATATCCAAAGTCTTTTGCGAAGATTCTGGACGAACAGATGACCTATACGTCGGATCAGTCAAAACAAACATTGGTCACCTTGAGGCTACTTCTGGCATCGCCGGCCTGTTGAAGTCTATACTTATCCTGAAGCATGGCCAAATTCCTGCTACACTCAACTTTATCAAACCGAAGCCATCACTCAAGTTATATGAGAAGAAAATCAAGGTATGATATTTGGAGCCATTAGAAGACCATTGGACTAACTTGTTTTTAGATCCCGAGTGAACTTACAAAGTTGCCCACGCCACAGAACGGCCCTCCTCGTGTTTCACTCAATTCATTTGGGTATGGAGGAACCAACTGTCACGTTATTCTTCAGGCACCAGATTCAGAAGATCTCAATGGGGTTGCCAACGGGACATCCAACGGGACATCCAACGGGACATCCAACGGGACATCCAACGGGACATCCAACGGGACATCCAACGGGACATCCAACGGGAC